>NC_137689.1:31986531-32051531 GCF_963989245.1 Nansenia antarctica | reverse complement strand
TCTCTCTGTGTCTCTGTCTCTCTGTGTCTCTGTGTCTCTGTGTGTCTGTGTCTCTCTGTGTCTCTCTGTCTCTCTGTGTGTCTGTCTCTCTGTCTCTGTGTCTCTGTCTCTCTGTGTCTCTGTGTCTCTGTCTCTCTGTGTCTCTGTCTCTCTGTGTCTCTGTCTCTCTGTGTCTCTGTCTCTCTGTGTCTCTGTCTCTCTGTGTCTCTGTGTCTCTGTCTCTCTGTCTCTCTGTGTCTCTGTCTCTCTGTGTGTCTGTGTCTCTGTCTCTCTGTGTGTCTCTCTCTGTGTCTCTGTGTCTCTGTGTCTCTGTCTCTGTCTCTCTGTGTCTCTGTCTCTCTGTGTGTCTCTGTCTCTCTGTGTCTCTGTGTCTCTGTGTGTCTGTCTCTCTGTGTCTCTGTGTGCCTGTGTGTCTCTGTGTCTCTGTGTGTCTTTTATGATGTGTCTCTGTGTCTCTCTCTCTGTCTCTCTGTCTCTCTGTGTCTCTGTGTGTCTGTCTCTCTGTCTTTCTGTGTCTCTGTGTATCTGTCTCTCTGCCTCTCTGTGTCTCTGTGTGTCTGTCTCTCTGTGTCTCTGTGTCTCTCTGTGTCTCTGTCTCTCTGTGTCTCTGTGTGTCTGTGTGTCTGTCTCTCTGTGTCTCTGTGTCTCTGTGTCTCTGTGTGTCTGTGTCTCTGTGTCTCTCTGTCTCTCTGTGTCTCTGTGTCTCTCTGTGCCTCTGTGTCTCTGTGTCTCTCTGTGTCTCTGTTTCTCTGTGTCTCTGTCTCTCTGTCTCTGTGTCTCTGTCTCTCTGTGTCTCTGTGTGTCTGTCTCTCTGTCTCTCTGTCTCTCTGTCTTTCTGTGTATCTGTCTCTCTGTGTCTGTGTCTCTCTGCCTCTCTGTCTCTCTGTGTCTCTGTGTGTCTGTCTCTGTGTCTCTCTGTGTCTCTGTCTCTCTGTGTGTCTGTGTGTCTGTCTCTCTGTGTCTCTGTGTCTCTGTCTCTCTGTCTCTCTGTGTCTCTGTGTCTCTCTGTGTCTCTGTGTCTCTATGTGTCTCTGTGTCTCTGTCTCTCTGTGTCTCTGTGTCTCTGTCTCCCTGTCTCTCTGTCTCTCTGTCTCTCTGTCTCTCTGTGTGTCTGTCTCTCTGTGTCTCTGTCTCTCTGTGTCTCTGTCTCTCTGTCTCTCTATGTGTCTTTGTCTCTGTCTCTCTGTGTATCTGTGTCTCTGTGTCTCTGTGTGTCTGTCTCTCTGTGTCTCTGTGTGTCTCTGTGTGCCTCTGTGTGCCTGTTTGTCTCTGTGTCTCTGTGTGTCTCTGTGTCTCTGTCTCTCTGTGTCTTTGTCTCTCTGTGTGTCTGTCTCTCTGTGTGTCTGTCTCTCTGTGTCTCTGTGTCTCTCTGTGTCTCTGTGTCTCTGTGTGTCTGTCTCTCTGTGTGTCTGTGTCTCTCTGTCTCTCTGTCTCTCTGTGTCTCTGTGTCTCTGTGTCTCTCTGTGTCTCTGTGTCTCTCTGGCTCTCTGTGTGTCTGTGTCTCTGTGTCTCTCTGTGTCTCTGTGTGTCTGTCTCTCTGTCTCTGTGTCTCTCTGTGTCTCTGTCTCTCTGTGTCTCTGTCTCTCTGTGTCTCTGTCTCTCTGTCTCTCTGTGTCTCTGTCTCTCTGTGTCTCTGTCTCTCTGTGTCTCTGTGTCTCTCTCTCTGTCTCTCTGTGTCTCTGTGTCTCTGTCTCTCTGTGTCTCTGTCTCTCTGTCTCTCTGTGTCTCTGTCTCTCTGTGTGTCTGTGTCTCTGTCTCTCTGTGTGTCTCTCTCTGTGTCTCTGTGTCTCTGTCTCTGTCTCTCTGTGTCTCTGTCTCTCTGTCTCTCTGTCTCTCTGTGTGTCTGTGTCTCTGTCTCTCTGTGTGTCTCTCTCTGTGTCTCTGTGTCTCTCTGTGTCTCTGTGTGTCTGTCTCTCTGTGTCTCTGTGTGCCTGTGTGTCTCTGTGTGTCTGTGTCTCTGTGTGTCTTTTATGATGTGTCTCTGTGTCTCTCTCTCTGTCTCTCTGTGTCTCTGTGTGTCTGTCTCTCTGTCTCTCTGTCTTTCTGTGTCTCTGTGTATCTGTCTCTCTGCCTCTCTGTCTCTCTGTGTCTCTGTGTGTCTGTCTCTCTGTGTCTCTCTGTGTCTCTGTGTCTCTGTCTCTCTGTGTCTCTGTGTGTCTGTGTGTCTGTTTCTCTGTGTCTCTGTCTCTCTGTGTCTCTGTGTCTCTCTGTCTCTCTGTGTCTCTGTGTCTCTGTGTCTCTGTGTCTCTGTGTCTCTCTGTGTCTCTGTCTCTCTGTGTCTCTGTGTCTCTGTGTGTCTCTGTGTCTGTGTCTCTGTCTCTCTGTCTCTCTGTGTCTCTGTGTGTCTGTGTCTCTGTGTCTCTCTGTGTCTCTGTCTCTCTGTGTCTCTGTCTCTCTGTGTCTCTGTCTCTCTGTGTCTCTGTCTCTGTGTCTCTGTCTCTATGTGTCTCTGTCTCTCTGTGTCTCTGTCTCTCTGTGTCTCTGTGTCTCTGTCTCTCTGTGTGTCTGTCTCTGTCTCTCTGTGTCTTTGTCTCTTTGTCTCTCTGTGTCTCTGTCTCTCTGTGTCTCTGTCTCTCTGTCTCTCTGTGTCTCTGTCTCTCTGTGTCTCTGTCTCTCTGTGTCTCTGTGTCTCTCTCTCTGTCTCTCTGTGTCTCTGTGTCTCTGTCTCTCTGTCTCTCTGTGTCTCTGTCTCTCTGTCTCTCTGTGTCTCTGTCTCTCTGTGTGTCTGTGTCTCTGTCTCTGTGTGTCTCTCTCTGTGTCTCTGTGTCTCTGTCTCTGTCTCTCTGTGTCTCTGTCTCTCTGTCTCTCTGTGTGTCTGTGTCTCTGTCTCTCTGTGTGTCTCTCTCTGTGTCTCTGTGTCTCTCTGTGTCTCTGTGTGTCTGTCTCTCTGTGTCTCTGTGTGCCTGTGTGTCTCTGTGTGTCTGTGTCTCTGTGTGTCTTTTATGATGTGTCTCTGTGTCTCTCTCTCTGTCTCTCTGTGTCTCTGTGTGTCTGTCTCTCTGTCTCTCTGTCTTTCTGTGTCTCTGTGTATCTGTCTCTCTGCCTCTCTGTCTCTCTGTGTCTCTGTGTGTCTGTCTCTCTGTGTCTCTCTGTGTCTCTGTCTCTCTGTGTCTCTGTGTGTCTGTGTGTCTGTTTCTCTGTGTCTCTGTCTCTCTGTGTCTCTGTGTCTCTCTGTCTCTCTGTGTCTCTGTGTCTCTGTGTCTCTGTGTCTCTGTGTCTCTCTGTGTCTCTGTCTCTCTGTGTCTCTGTGTCTCTGTGTGTCTCTGTGTCTGTGTCTCTGTCTCTCTGTCTCTCTGTGTCTCTGTGTGTCTGTGTCTCTCTGTGTCTCTGTGTCTCTCTGTGTCTCTGTCTCTCTGTGTCTCTGTCTCTCTGTGTCTCTGTCTCTCTGTGTCTCTGTCTCTGTGTCTCTGTCTCTATGTGTCTCTGTCTCTCTGTGTCTCTGTCTCTCTGTGTCTCTGTGTCTCTGTCTCTCTGTGTGTCTGTCTCTGTCTCTCTGTGTCTTTGTCTCTTTGTCTCTCTGTGTCTCTGTCTCTCTGTGTCTCTGTCTCTCTGTGTCTCTGTCTCTGTCTCTCTGTGTCTCTGTCTCTCTGTGTGTCTGTGTCTCTGTCTCTCTGTGTATCTGTGTCTCTGTGTCTCTGTGTTTCTCTGTGTCTCTGTGTCTCTCTGTGTCTCTGTGTGTCTGTCTCTCTGTGTCTCTGTGTGTCTCTGTGTCTCTGTGTGCCTGTGTCTCTGTGTCTCTGTGTGCCTGTGTGTCTCTGTGTGTCTCTGTCTCTCTGTCTCTCTGTGTCTCTGTCTCTCTGTGTGTCTGTGTCTCTGTCTCTCTGTGTGTCTGTGTGTCTCTGTGTCTCTGTCTCTCTGTGTCTCTGTCTCTCTGTGTGTCTGTGTCTCTGTCTCTCTGTGTGTCTCTGTCTCTCTGTGTCTCTGTGTCTCTGTGTCTCTGTATCTCTCTGTGTGTCTGTGTGTCTCTGTGTCTCTGTCTCTCTGTGTCTCTGTGTCTCTGTGTGTCTCTCTGTGTCTCTCTGTGTCTCTGTGTCTCTCTGTCTCTCTGTGTGTCTGTCTCTCTGTCTCTGTCTCTCTGTCTCTCTATGTCTCTGTGTCTCTGTCTCTCTGTGTCTCTGTCTCTCTGTGTCTCTGTGTGTCTCTGTGTCTCTGTGTCTGTGTGTGTCTCTGTGTCTGTGTGTGTCTCTGTGTCTCTGTGTCTCTGTGTGTCTATGTCTCTGTGTCTCTGTGCGTGTGTGTGTGTCTCTGTGCGTGTGTATGTGTGTGTGTGTGTGTGTGTGTGTGTGTGTTGTCAGGTCGCGGGGGGAACGTGTGGCTGAGTCCTCTAGGCTGTGCCATGTTCACCCTGAGCCTGCAGGTGTCTGTGAGCTCCAGACTGGGCCAGAGGATCACCTTCCTGCAGCACCTGTCGGCCCTGGCTGTGGTGGAGGCTGTCCGCTCCCTGCCTGGATATGAGGTACCCACCAACTACTACTGCAGCTACTGGAGAACTACTCCAGAAAGTGCTGATCTACTTGGATTTTCCCACACAACCATCTCTAGGGGTAACAAAGGATGGTCAGAAAAAGAGAAAATATCCAGTGAGCGGCAGTTCTCTGGGCGAAAATGGTGGTGCTGGTGTAATGGTGTGGGGGATATTTTCTTGGCACAAATCTGCAGCAACTGCGCGATGTTATAATGTCAATATGGACCAAAATCTCTGAGGAATGTTTCCAGCACCTTGTTGAATATGCCACGAAGAATTAAGGCAGTTCTGAAGGCAAAAGAGGGGGTCCAACCTGGTATTAGCAAGGTGTACCTAATGAAGTGGCCTGTGAGTGCGTGTGTGTGTACATATATATGTACACACACTAGGGGTGCAACGGTTCTCGGTTTTTTTACGGACGGTACGGTTTGCGTTCCACGGCTCAATTCACTAGTGAACCGTGACGGTTTTCGTTTTTCGTTTTCGTTTTTATTTTTTTTATTTTTTTTTATTTTTTTACCTTTATTTTACCAGGAAGTCACATTGAGATTAAAACCTCTTTTACAAGAGAGACCTGGCCAAGACAGGGTCAAAATAGTAGCTTAAAAAAACAGTTCAGATAACAAGACAGGACATAAGACAGTGGCAACAATACAATAGACAAACAATGGTAGGGGTATTTACAAGGTGATTAAAACATTGAGAAGTCTAACCAAAGCAGGTACAGCGAGCGGTGACCACATCCTTTAATCTACGCTTTAAGATTGATTGATTGATTGATTGAAAACTTTATTAGAAGATTTGCAGGAGTAGGTACATGAAAGTACATATTACATACAAGGTCAACTAACAGGATAAAAACCCAAGAAAGCCACTGGCTTATTTCAATTGGGGTCCTTGATTCTCAATTCATCGTTACATGTAAGACAGACAAAAAAAACTAGTACTATCTACAAGATAATACAGACAAATAACTAGTACTATCTACAAGATAAACATACATCCATCATGGGAAGAACAATATAACAAAACATTAGGTATGTACAGCGGGTAGGACAGGTGGGGACATACACCACAGGTGGGGGCGGGGGACAAAACACAAAGTATGTACAGTGGGTAGTTCGGGTCTTTTAATCTAATTTTTGATTTAGAGGGTCCAGTTACGGATTGCAGCCTCCTGTAAATGTTTTTTGAGAGTGGTTTTGAAGGTGGGCAGTGTTTTGCACTCCTTTAAGATTATAGGAAGGGCGTTCCACATTTTTACTGCATAGTTTGCAAACGAGTTTAACCCCTTGTTTGTGGTGCAACGCGGTTGAACGTGGTTCGTGGAGCTTCCTCTGGTATTGTATGTGTGGACGTTGTTCACTTTTTGGAAGTATGTTGACAGGTACTTGGGTGTCTTTGTGGTGTAGCGTATCTTGAAGACCAGGCCCAGTGCAAGCTGCTGCACTCTGTCAACTACTCGTAGCCAATCAAGGCTCAAAAAATGAGCAGCGGTTAGATGTGTCCTAGGGTTGAGGCCTAGCAAAAGCCTAACCAGTTTATTTTGGGCTGTCTGGAGTCTTGTTTTTTGGGCCTTTGTGGTTCTATAGTACCATGATGTTACGGCATAGTCGAAGTGACATTGAATGAGAGCTCCTGATAGGGTCCTCAGTGTGTTTTTACTGACAAGTGAGGATATCCTGTACAATAATCTAGTTCTATGGTTCACTTTTTTGATTACTTTTGCTGCCATTTTATCTCCGGAAAGATTTGCCTCTAAGATGGAGCCCAGGTATGTAATATCCTCTTTTCTTGTGATATTAATGTTACCCACTTTTATTTTGAAATTTACAGCCTTTCTGAGTTTAGATGGGGATCCATATAGGATGGTTTCAGTTTTACCTAGGTGTATTGATAGTTTATTGTCAGCTAGCCAGATGCAGATTCTACTCAGTTCAGTGCTTAGCGCTTTTTCCACCTGCAATATGTCCCTGTCAGAGACCAGCAGAGCTGAGTCATCCGCGAACAGGAACAAATTGCAATCACATGCTGATGACATGTCATTCACATATATTAGGAACAGTAAAGGTCCCAATATGCTTCCTTGTGGAACGCCGCAGGTCACTGGGAGGGGGGGGGACAGTGTTCCGTTCACACTAACCACCTGTTCCCTCCCCTCTAAGTAGGATTGCATCCAGCTCACCGATGTTCTATCGAACCCAATTGCTTTCAGTTTATCTAACAATATGTGGTGATCTACTGTGTCGAAGGCCTTCTGGAGGTCCAGCATGACCATGCCGCAGTACTTGCCCGAGTCCACCTCATGGTTGATGTGGTCGTTCAAATAGAGAAGGCATGTGTCAGTGGAATGGGATGTTCTGAATCCTGATTGAAATTCATACATCAGATTTTTTTCGGTAAGGTACCTATCAACCTGTTCATAAACTATTTTTTCCATAAGTTTCGAGATGGAATTAAGAATAGAAACAGGTCGGTAGTTGCCTGGGTCTAATTTGCTTCCTTTTTTATACAGTGGGGTTACCCTTGCTATTTTAAAGTCAAGGGGGACGTGTCCCTGTTTGATGGAGAGGTTTATTATGTGGGTGATGATTGGGGTAATGGAGGCAGCTGAGTCTTTTAGAAATCTGGCTGGAATATTGTCATGGCCCGTGGCCTTTTCTGAGTGTAGAGCGCCCAGTTTTTTAAACACCTCATCGTTTGACACCATGGAGAGTTTAAAATCATCTTTGCGTACACCCAGTTTATTGTAGAACGCACGGATGTGCTCTACACCATAACGCCCTGAGTGGGGTGGTAGATTGTTAACTAATTTAGTGGCTATGGTTGTAAAGAAAGTGTTTAAGCACTTAGCCACATCCAGCTTGTCTGTAAGGAGAGAATCTCCAGATTTTATGCTGATGTTTGTAGACCTGGTTTTGAGTTTTTGACTGCAACCTAGTTGGCTATTAAGTAGCTTCCAAAGGTCACGTGGTTTGTTTAAGTTTTCTTCGATTTTGTTATCGAGGTATTTTTTCTTAGCAGATTTGGTCATGGTAATTACCTGATTGCATAGTTTGTTGCATTGTTTTTTAATTTTCTCAAAGTGGGTTTTGAGATCTTCGTTTAAGTGTTTCACTAATTTTGATTTGCATTTTTGAACTTCAGAGCATTTTAGGTCTCTGACTTTCATAGCATTTAGAATGTCCGAATTCATCCATGGTTCCGATCGGGCTTTAACCCTGGAGATACTTATGGAAATAAGGGCCTCTAATTTAAAAGTAGTCTGTAGGTCATTCCAAGACCAAGGGCCATAATAAGACAAGCTTGCCCTTCCAACATTGTTCATGATAAGTGGCACCTTGTATTGTAGCCATCTACGAGACCTGAGACCCGAGCCACTCGGTATAGGGATGAACTTCAGGCCCAGATAATTCGGTAAGAAGCCAGAGATGATTTTAAACACAAGAGTGTACCAGTGTTGGAGCCTTCTGACAGAATGAGATGGCCATCCAACCAGACTATACAGTGTACAGTGATGGGTCCTGAAGGCACTATTGGTGATGTATCTTAGAACCGAATGATACAGGGGGTCTAGCTTGGATAAAGTGGACAGAGAAGCAAACCTATATACTGTATCACCATAATCCAATTGTGAAAGGAAAAGGGCGGAGACAAGACGTTTTCTGGAAGCCAAGGAAAAGCAAGATTTAAATCTATACAGGAAGCCCACTGTACGCTTAAGCTTTATGGCGAGAAGATCAATTTGGCCGCGTTCGTAAATTAGCTCTGAGAGCGCCGGAGCGTCCACGTGAATGCCTCGAACGCGGCCTTTGGTCAGAGGTCGAGTTGGTCTGGAACGTTTGTTTCTGAACCGAACCGTACCGAAAACCGTGACCCAAAATACCGAACCGTGGGCCAACTGAACCATTGCACCCCTAACACACACATATATATATACAGGTGCATCTCAAAAATGTTTAATATCGTGGAAAATTATTTTTCGTTATTTAATTAAAACAGTGAAACTTTCATATATTCTAGATTCATTACGCATACAGTTAAATATTTCAAGCGACCTTTTTAATGATGAATAAGGCTTACAGCTCATGAACATCTATGGGGTTTTGTCAAGAGGAACATGGTAGACACCAGACCCAACAATGCAGACCAGCTGGAGGCTGCTATCAAAACACCCTGGGCTTCCAGAACAACCTGGGCTTCTAGAACCACCTGGGCTTCTAGAACAACCTGGGCTTCTAGAACAACCTGGGCTTCTAGAACAACCTGGGCTTCTAGAACAACTCAGCAGGGCCACAGGCTGGCTCCTCCCAGCCACGCTGCAGTGATGCAGTCATTCATGCAAAAGGTTCCATTGTTTTGAATGAGACAATGCACACGGCGTGCGATGCGCACGACAACATTCGATTCTCCATTCACACCAATTGAAATAATTAAAAGAATTGACAATCGAATGTTGTCGTGCGACAAAATCGCACGCCGTGTGCATTGGCCTTTAGGGTTAATCAGCTGTACTAGAATGTTCATACCAGATACTGGTGTGTGTGTGTGTGTGTGTGTGTGTGGGTGTGTGTGTGTGTGGGTGTGTGTGTGTGTGTGTGTGTGTGTGTGTGTGTGTGTGTGTGTGTGTGTGTGTGTGTGTGTGTGTGTGTGTAAAGCAGCTTGTAGGGTTAGGGTTAATCAGCTGTACTAGAATGTTCATACCAGATACTGGTGTGTGTGTGTGTGTGTGTGTGTGTGTGTGTGTGTGTGTGTGTGTGTGTGTGTGTGTGTGTGTAAAGCAGCTTGTAGGGTTAATCAGCTGTACTAGAATGTTCTAGAATGTTCAAGTCATGAAATGTTGATAGTTGTTTGCATCATTTCTAGATCTTTTTAATGTAAGTTGTTTTTTTTCCTCCTACAATTTAAAAATATCTTTATTCAATTCTATTAAAGAACACCACATAAAACCCTTGGCCCTCTAGGTGGTGGTGAGTGTTCCTGAGTTAAACAGCTTCAGGTTTCACCAAGCCTCTTCATCTTGTTCTGTTGAGGTCATCCCAGTTCTCAGAGAGGATGCTGTAGAAGTCACTGAGGCGAAACACACTGATCAAAGAGCTTCTTAACTGCAGCTCACTCACTGCTCTGGTTTTACATTGACAAGAGGTCACTTTAATGAAGCATCTATTGTAGATGGTGTCCCGCCACAGTCTGCATTGACTTCTAAAGTATGGCCTATTCTCAGCTCCTGCCCAGTCGCTTTCTGTCAGTCAGGTGGGCTTGTTCATTTATGTGTGTAGGAACATGAACTGCAGTGTGGGGGATTCTGATGAGAAACACGTCTCACAATGTGCCGTTGTTTACACGCACCTTCCACTCAGCCGTCACAAAGAGCAACCCAGAGCATGGCACAGGAAGTATTACAGGCCGTGAAAGAAATAACAGCCAACGCTTTGCGTAAACATTTCTCTTAATCAAGACTAGAGGCCCAGGTTCAGTTGGATTTGGAGCGTTTTGCTGTAGGTACTGTGCTGTAGGCCTGTCAAAGACATTGTCGATGTAAGACATGAATTATGGGTAAATAAAAACAGACACCGTGGCTGCTTCAGACGATGTGCTGCAGATGAGGCAGAACCTCACCTTCAAAGCCAGACAGACGGACTCATTCCTCGGACCGATTCCTTTTCTTCTCCAGATTAGATTCACAGATGGGGCCTGTCTAACTATTCATTCTTTCGTTCTCTGTTAAAGCTTGTACAGTATTGCTATATTTACTATTTACATTTGTAGCATAATATAATGTTGTATGCTGCCATTGTTTGTGTATATGATACATTATGGTGCTAATTGTTTCCTGCTGGGACCATACACTGACCGAACACTTTATTAGGAACACCTTTTAACATTCCAAGCTGGTTGAGGTGATGTAATAGTGTGGGGAATGTTTTCTTAGCACACTTTGGTCCCGTTAAACCAATCAATCATTGCTTGAATGCCACAGCATTTGGCATTTGAGTGTTGTTGCTGACCATGTGCATCCCTCCATGGCCACAAAGTAATCTCAAACTGGTTTCATGAACATGACAATGAGTTCAGTGTTCTTCAGTGGCCTTCCCAGTCACCAGATCTGAATCCAATAGAACACCTTTGGGATGTGGTAGAATGGAGATTCACAGCTTGAAAGTGCACTGGAACAATCTGCAGGAAATGCGTGATGCAATCATGTCATCATGGACCAGAACCTCAAAGGAATGTTTCCAACATCTTGTGGAATCAACGCCACGAAGAATTGAGGCGGTTTTGAGAGCAAAGGGAAGCCCTACCCAGTATTAGTATAGTGTTCCTAATAAAGTGTTCAGTGAGTGTACATACTGAAAAATGTATACACTCAATACAATGTAAGTCTCTTTGGATAACAGCGTCAGCTAAATGGCATATTACATATTATATTGTTATATTATTCTTATTCTTATATTCTTATATATTCTCTATATTAATTGTGTTGATATCCTGTTATGATGTATCTATTATTGCTAGTTACCACTTGTATATCAATCTGTGTTTGCATCTGTTTGTAGGAGATAGACCTGAGGGTGAAGTGGCCTAATGACATATACTACAGCAACGTCATGAAGCTTGGTGGAGTGCTGGTGACATCAACAGTCATGGGGTCAATGTTCCATCTTCTCATTGGTAAGAGACTTATGTTTATATTGATGCCATAGTGGAGCATCTGGTCTAGCTTTAAACCATAGTTTAGTTGGTAGGGGAATTAATGTCCTCTCTCCTCCCAACTAGGGATGCACCGATACCAGTACTCGTACCCGATACTGTGCTCATGTACCCCGTTCTCATACTCGTAAAACTACTCCGATACATCCGCTCTCGATAGCACTTTACACAACATAGCCTATCCTCGTAGCAGGTAGGCAGTGAGAGGAGCAATGTCAGCAGTTGCTTAAATATACAGTATACAGTATATATATATATTTTTTTTCATATTACGAAAGTTTAAGTGTTAAAGAGCCCACTCAATATAACAAACAGTTTTAGGATCATTAAATACTTATAATTTGTCAGCGAATTCAACTTGTTTTTGATTAACTGTATCCCTACTCCCAACCAAGCATATCCTTCTCTCTATGATTGTGTTGAGGCTGTGAGGACCGTTCTGTTGCTTTATAACTCAGGTTGGGGAGGCATTTGCCAGGTTTCTCTGCATTAAGCAGCACTACCAAGAACCATTAGCAATGCTAAAGCATAAATAGACTGGCATCTAAGGCTGGGAGCTACAGCGCCTCTTTCACCTCAGATGGTTAAAGAAGTTTGGCATGGGGTCCAAGACCCGGTGGGCACTAGAGAGTATACTGACTGTGTGCATCACTGCCTGGCACGGCAACTGCACTGCCCTCAACCACAGAGCTACAGAGGGTTGTGCGGACAGCCGAGCGCCTCCCTGGATGTGAGCCTCCCTCCATCCTGGATATATACGACAAACGCTGTGTCAGCAAAGCCTGGAGGATCATCAAAGACCCCAGCCACCCCAACCCCAGCCTGTTGAACCGATGCCAAAAGATGAGGCCTCTTCTGGAGCCTCAGGGCCAAGACTCAGAGATTAACAAACAGCTACTTCCCCCAGGCCATCAATGTCATGAACAAGCCCACTGTAGACAACTGACTATCCCCATGTACACGTACAGTAACCCTAAACTCACCTGGTCTCACCTGTACTAATGCCACCTTATCTTGTATTATATCTATTCTTTTTTGTCACTTATGTCCTGTTCTACTGACACTTTTTTATCTTGAATTAAGCTTGATTTATTATGCCCTGTGTCTTGTGCTGCAATGCAATGTCAGGATCCGAAGCCTAAGAATTTGACATTTATGTAATGTGACGTAACAAAAAAAACGTTGAGAAAAGTTTGAAACTTGAGAAAAGTGTTCCTGTTTCTCTTAAGGTTAAGAATGGCTCCCCCAAGGGGGCGCTTAGGTGGCGTAGCGGGTTAAGCGTTGACCATGTAAACGCAGGGTCCTAGGTTCGATTCCGGCCGGGGACATGTCACATGTCATCCCTCCTCTCTCTCACCCATCCTTCTTGTCTAAATCTCTACTGTATCTGTCAATAAAATGAAAAATATGAGTGGGACTGCTAAAAAAAAGAATGGCTCCCCCATGAACATCTGTTAGCCTTCTCTTTCTCCAGGATGCGCGTTTAACGTCAGCAACAGCAACCCGACCATCTGCATCAACGACCTGGTGAGGCAGCAGAACCGGGAGCGGGGGTCCAGCCTGCAGGCCCTGAGCTCCTCCCAGCTGCTAGGCCGCACGCTCTCCTCCCTGGAGCAGCTCATCTCCGCCTTCCAGGAGGGAGGGCCTCAGGCTGTCCTGCCCCTCTACTACAAGAGATGGGTTCACGGGTAAGCAAGCTGCAGTGGCTCTATTGGTCTGTTTAACCTGTAGTACCTCCTTATTGGTCTGTTTAACCTGTAGTACGTCCTTATTGGTGTGTTTAACCTGTAGGACGTCCTTATTGGTCTGTTTAACCTGTAGTACCTCCTTATTGGTCTGTTTAACCTGTAGTACCTCCTTATTGGTGTGTTTAACCTGTAGTACGTCCTTATTGGTCTGTTTAACCTGTAGTACCTCCTTATTGGTGTGTTTAACCTGTAGTACGTCCTTATTGGTGTGTTTAACCTGTAGTACGTCCTTATTGGTGTGTTTAACCTGTAGTACCTCCTTATTGGTCTGTTTAACCTGTAGTACCTCCTTATTGGTCTGTTTAACCTGTAGTACCTCCTTATTGGTGTGTTTAACCTGTAGTACGTCCTTATTGGTCTGTTTAACCTGTAGTACTTCCTTATTGGTCTGTTTAACCTGTAGTACCTCCTTATTGGTGTGTTTAACCTGTAGTACCTCCTTATTGGTGTGTTTAACCTGTAGTACCTCCTTATTGGTGTGTTTAACCTGTAGTACCTCCTTATTGGTCTGTTTAACCTGTAGTATCTCCTTATTGGTGTGTTTAACCTGTAGTACCTCCTTATTGGTGTGTTTAACCTGTAGTACGTCCTTATTGGTCTGTTTAACCTGTAGTACGTCCTGATTGGTGTCTGGAGGCTGTTGGTCATTTAATAGCAATCCAAATATTGCTACATTAAAAAATCAGGGAAAATGTGTGCTTACTCTCCTCATTTTCTCCATGATACACACCCGGCCGGCGCTGTACATTGTCATGCTGATGGTCATGATATTATATAATATTGTCCTTCAAGGAGAAAATCTTCCCACAGCCTCGCTACAGTTACCCAGACACAACAACAACATCCCTCACCCCCAGACACAAAATAACATGTAAACATACAGGGAGATGTGCTAACCCTGCCTGTCCCTCTCCCTGTCTCAGAGGGGCCTGGGTGCACCTGTGGAGCGAGGACGGGCCGGAGGCGGAGGTGGTGGGGCTGGACGACTACGGCTTCCTGCAGGTGCGGTCCCAGGAGCAGGGCGTGGTCTCCGTGCAGCCCGACGGAAACTCCTTCGACATGCTGAGGAACCTGGTGGTCACCAAGCAAGGCTAGGACCCTGACAGACCCCCGGCAGGGCTGCCCGCCTGGCACTATGGAGGATCGTTAGCCCGATGTCCCCCTATGTAGCTGGAGTTAGCAATGTCAAATCTGGCTTACTTTGTGAGTGTTTAAATGATGGGTTGACTAGTAATTAACAAATAAATTAATAACCAATCAGCTCGAAACAAATACCCCCCTGTACCTTCTTTCTTACTTGCATCAGCAAACCTATGTTAAGATAGTCCTTAAGTATCTAGGTAGTTGCTTTTTAAATATGGCTGATGATTACCTGTTAAGTGAAGTGGGGATATAATCTATTGGATTACATGGGTAGCTTTATATCAATTTGTAGATGGCAGCTAATGTACATGATGTTTTGTATGATACTTGTGAAGAATACAAAGTCAGTTATTCACCAAATTCACATACTGTACATCAGAGTTGTCCAAAAGCAGTGATTTTAGTCATTTAATTCTTTTTTTTTTCTCTTTTTTTTTACAAAACAGACATGGTACTGCACATGTTCTTTTGTGGTGTAGTATTCCTTGTAACAGGTTTTAGTTGTATGTTGCATTCAGAGGCATCTTAAGTGCTAGTCTTAAGTGCTAGCTGTCGACAACACTATTTATGTTCCCAGAGGTGTTTGCGTGAGGGCAATAAACATGCTAACACTTGTCTTCAAAATGTACCAAATCTGATTTGCCTAAAGACGTTGTGATGCTAAGTGCGCGAGCGCACACTTAGATGCAAATGTGTTCACTGAGTGCAAGCACATTTTAATAGAGAAGCTGCCCCGAGGCTGGGCTGTTTAGCATTAGTGACGACTGAGCACTGGGATAACCCAAGTCCTTTTACCGTCATTTATTACATTGTGTTATAGAAATCTGAACAATTTAAGAATTATTAGTTCATATAATAATCATTTGGAAGCCTTAACTTATGATTTTGGGGATTACCGTAGATTGAAATCGTTTTGGGATTTAGTCACTTTTTAGACAAGCATGCAGGATTCCTTTTTTGGTTTTGTTTCATATACTGCTACTCCAGTTGATCTGCAATGTCTAACATAAGATGAATATTTGTAAGATGTGTATATTTTGATAACACACAGAATTAATATCAATCATCAGCACACTATAATGACAGTATATAATCATATGTGATGAAGGGTTGTTGGTTGCAGTTGTAAGGTGTTATCTTTGATCTATACACTAAGTTGTCATTCCAGTAAGAGCATTAAAAGCAGCTTCATGCTACTGGACAGGTCTGATGTTGTCTGTTATGTGAGTCTTGTTGTCTGTTTGTGGTATCTTAGTTAGATTTATGTCTGATTCTAATGGAATCATCCTTGATTGGTTCTGTTTTATGTTTCTTCAGAAAATGTGTTTGTACCCAGAACCTTCCATTAGAGAATCTGTTCATGTAAAACCTCTGCCGTCCTGAAGAGAAACATGAGCTCCCCACAGTTGATTGAGACCAGCTCTGCCCAGCAGTGACGTGTTGGTGGTGGAGGGAAAGGGGTTGGGAGGGGGGCAGATTCCCCTAGTGGGGGAGTGATGAGGTGTGGGAGAGGCTCGAGTGCAGGTGGCCGGGGGTTGAGGGGCAGGCTGGTGTAGGGGATGGCTGAGGGGGGTTGGAGGCTGGAGGGGTAGGAGGGAGGGAGGCTGGAGGGCTGGAGTGGTAGGAGGGAGGCTGAGGGGTAGGAGGGAGGCTGGAGGGGTAGGAGGGAGGAGGGCTGGAGGGGGCTGTGTTGGGCTCATCCCAGGGCTCCAAAATGACACTTCATTTGTCTTCAGCACCTCTGGCCTGCAGCTCAGCTCTGCTAGATGAGGTGAAAATATGAAAGTATGAAAATATGAAAGTATGCACGCGCGCTTCCAAAACTGTACGCTGCCCTCACCTCATTACAAGCTCATTCCTCCTTCTCATGTTTTAGAGATCCAAACCGGCAGCACTGACTGTTTAGCTGTCCATTCATTCACAATGGCTACTTTGAGCGATGTTTTACAGCTCTGGTTTGAAACAGTTACTTTTTAGAGGGAAAGGCAATCGTGTTTTCGGTTGTGGTCGAAAAAGAATTGGCTTCCATTATGGTGATGTGGATCAAAGGGGATTTTGGTTCCTTTCAGCTACTCTTTGTTGATGCAGCTCATCTTTCTATTCCTTAGTAGAGAGAGTGAGAGATTGTGTCCATGCGTGCGTGCGTTTGCGTGTGTACACAACATCAACTAGCGAGAAATGAAGACAATGCTCCTGGTGTCCTCAGGCCTACAGCAGTTTCAAAGTTCATTAAGCAAATAGCTTACCTCTGGATCCATAAATGCAGCCTCCTCAATATCCTATTAAACAATTTCATTGGCAGGTCTCAGGGGTCAAAAGGGATCTATCCTCTTTAATATTGGCTGCATAAGACCACATCTCAACCCAGCCTCCCCAGGGACACACCAGAGCCTTTTGGCTCACCTTCAGATATGATATATTTTCTTGAAGAAAACCTGGAGACACTCCGTTCTGAAGGCCTTCTATGAGCCCTGGGTGTTTATGTTTATTCCCATGGCGACCTGAAATTCTGCCGGTGCTATTCCGTCACACCCCCTGTATTCCATAAGTGAAAATAATCCAAAGTTAGGTGAAGGATTTAGGATAGAGAAAGCAATATGTCGGTGGTCTGAGAGCTTGGTGAGACGCATTATTGTTTCCTGTAATCCTGGGCTCTGTGATGTAAGTGTTGTATTAGTTTACTGGTTCTCATATTCTGCCTGTGAGCGGGTATGGAAGATCCTAAGCCGTGTGTTGAATCGGGAGTGATTTATTCTAGGCGTGTTCCCTCTTGTGATGAGAGACCTTGAACAAAAGCTACATGTAGCTGTCAAAACAAACCCTATGCAGAGAATGTTGTGTAGGCATTGCTTACCAGAGTATATTTACATACATAGTAAAGCAATTTGAGACCGAGTGAAAAGTAAAAAGTGTTTACATTCAGGTTTTTTTCGTTTCATGTCCATTTAGAATTATGCAAACAATCAGTGAGTTTAGGTGTGTGTCATGTGAGTTACATTATCTCTTCTCTGCATATAATCTCTGAACTACATAAAATACTTCAACAGTCACTTTCTATTATTTGTACGCTGCAGTATGTCACAGATACACTATTGATCTTAAGCTAGACTTTAAAATGTACTCAATTGGATGAGCTATGAGGATGTGGACCCTTGACAACATAAGAAAGTCAGAAGAAGGAAAGCAGAAGTATAGATGTATGCTACTACTGTTTAATCAATATCACACAAGAGGGAGTGCTGAATATCAGCACGGCTGTGATTCGGTTGTAGGTACGAGGCCGCATATATATATATATATATATATATATATATATATATATATATGTATGTACAGTACCAGTCAAAGGTTTGGACACACCTTCTCATTCAATGGTTTGCTTATTTTTTTTTATTTTTTTCTACATTGTAGATTAATACTGAATACATCAAAACTATGAAAGAACACATGGAATTATGTAGTAAACAAAAACGTGTTAAACAAACCAGAATGTTTTATATTTTAGATTCTTCAAAGTAGCCACCTTTAGCTTTGATGACAGCTTCGCACACTCTTGGCATTCCATCAATCAGAGAAAAAAACGTTTTTGTTTACTACATAATTCCATATGTGTTCTTTCATAGTTTTAATGTCTTCAGTATTAATCTACAATGTAGAAAATAATACATAAATAAATAAAAACCATTGAAAGGTGTGTCCAAACTTTTGTTATAGAGACAGAGAGATAGAGAGAAAGATTACACTACACTAGATGATACTATACTAGATGTATACTAGATGTATACTAGATGGACATATTATAGAAAACGACAGAGTGAAGACCCTTTAACTGTACATGTTGCATATTCTGATAATTGATATGATTGACAGCGAAGCAATGTCAAGACTCCAGACCTTAATGCACCGTGATGCATTATTGTGAATAAAGAAGAGCTCATAATAGTAATGATAAATGACTGCCTGGGAGGACATTTCATTTTAATAGTTTATTCAGATTGAAAGCAAACTACCATGTTTTTATTCCATATAATTTGTCCCAATGCAGTCGACATCTTTCTCATTATACATGTTAGAACCTGATTTTCATCATAAATAAGCAAGCTGCTATGTGTTTTACAAGAATAAATATACACATTACGTTTCTGATCTCTGCCATAGGTCAAATTCATACAATAGACCAAATAGAGTCATGTTAGCTTATAGAGGGCAACAGATAATCTTAGTCATGTTTGGAAGGAAGTTGTTTTTAGTTTCTTTTAAACCATAATTGTTTTCAGTTGAGTATGTGGTGAGGAATGACTGCTTTGAGATGAGATATATGACTGTATATCTACTCCTTCTGATTTCACCTTAACAGAAATAAGAAGTGCCTTAATAGGCAAGCAGTTGCAGCACATACTGAAGATTGCACTTGAACAGGCTTGCAAATTGGGTTGAAATCATGCTTCATTCAATCAAAAATGCTGCATTTTTTAAAGTTTCATTCTGGAGTCTCTTGCTTAGGTCTTTTGTCTTGGTACCTCTATGAATCACGCAGTTAGGGTTGTATTCTTAACAGGCAACTGGTAGCTCAAATTATACATTGTAACCTGAATCCCAACTCAGAATCTGTGTGCATAATTCAAAATGGTCGCGAAAATGTCTCATTTACACATACATTTTCCCTCATGTTTCTCAAGTAAGGATTCGGCCCAGTATGGCTGAAAGGTGCTTGACATTTTATCAAAAGAAATGGCTTTGAACTAAAATGGCAAAGTGGCAAATGGCAATGCATTACATTATGCTACTGGCTAAACGGTATGCAAAAATAGAATATATTCAAGAAACCTGAAATTACTTGCTGCTCCTTAGAGGAGACGGACATTGGTGTATCTGTGTACAAAACATCTGTCTACAACAGATACAAAGGTCCAGATGTGGACGTGTCTAACAGGAAGTGCCGTCTCCTACGTCTGACACAGTGACACACTGTCGTCACGGATACAGCTTCTAGCCACGGTCTGGGTTTCCTCATTTCTGCTGAATTCTCAGCGCTTGAGACCGAAGAGTCCGTCCCTCTTGACCTTTGACCCCTGGGGGCTGTGTCACCTCTCGTTGGTGATGATGACAGACGTGCCGATGTAATGAGGGATCTCTCTGTGGGTCTCGGGGGAGGAGCTGGAGGCGGGGCTCTGGCTTTTGTAGCCATAGGAGCCCATCTCGTCACCGCGGTAACCGTAACTGTCTGTCAAATGGCCCAGTGAGCCGTAAGGCGGGGCCTGGAAGGAGCCATGTTTGGCTAAGACATGGTGGAGGTTCAGAGACACGTAAGGGGCCTGGGCTGGCAGGCCCACCCCCACCCCCACCCCCACCCCCATCCCAACCCCCATCCCCATCCACATCCTCCTCTCCTCCTCCCCCGCCTCAGGCTCCAGCAGCTTGGGGGTCCCCTGCTCCCCGTTGCTGTTAGTGTACTCCAGGGGGCCGCTGCTGTGGCCGTAGGGGGCTTCCATCATACACAGCCTCCTCCGCTGCTCCAGCACCACCTGCATAGGCAAGGTCTGCCCGAGGCCGTGGAGGGACCGGGCCTGCTCACAGCTGGCCCTCCCCAGCACCGAGCCACTCAGCAGGGGGCAGGACACCGGCTTCTCCCCCCCTAGGCATCCACCTCCACCACCACCACCTCCGGAGGCCTTGTGGAGGGTGTCTCGGCTGAACAGCAGTTTGCTGTCCTCTTTAGTGACCTGTGGCTGAGGGTGGAGGCAGCCCTCAGCAGTCTTGCTCTGGCCAAGCGTGTGATGCTCGTAGGGCTCCTCCTTGAACCTGCTGTTGGAGCGCAGGGTCGAGCAGCTGGAGAAGCCGTCATGGAGGGGCTCGGTGGGGTACCTCCTGCTCGCCACGGGGCCCGCTGCAGAGAAAGGAAATGCAACGTTGAGACCCACAGAGACCCACAGGAGAAAACGTTAGCTAAGCTACGAAGCTAACACGCTACAGTGAAACCCGAAGCTAAAACGCTACGTTGATTTTTGAAGCTAAAACGCTACGTTGAGAGTGAGTCAGTGACATCAGGGGAAGGCGGACCTGAGCGGTGCAGCAGACATGGGGGTTTACAGCATGCCACGCCACCCTCAGACAAACCAGCTCAGTTTGAATGTCTTATATCCTCAACGTGTGAGCTCAGTGAGCTGAGGGGAGCTTTTGAGGTAAGTGAAAAGTTATTTTGGATTCATTTTGGTTAATTTGAGAGAGTTAAAGGGGCAATCTGGGATTCAAACAATAACAAAGTGGTCAGTCCGCCTCCCCCCGCCACTCTTTTGGGGTAAACAGCTGAGGTACAGGGTGTGAGACATGGTACTGTGGACCTATGGATACACAGGCTGACCCTCCATAGGATCAACATGATTGTCAACTGTGTTTTAGCTGTACAGTTTTTGTTTACAAATACTTTGTTACAAAATAAGGCTGGATTTATTTATTTTTTCGCAGGATTTATCAAAATAAACCTGGATTGTCCTTTAGCGACGTTGATGGAATCCCCCCCCCCCCCCACAATGTGATAAGACAGTTGAACTAAACAAACTCAGGAGGCATTTATCTTTTGGAATAACACCGGTCCTCAACAGACTCCAATGTTCAGAGCTCAGCTGCCCGCCTGCTCACTAGAACCCACTCCACATCACTCCACATCACCCCACATCACTCCACATCACCCCACATCACTCCACATCACCCCACATCACTCCACATCACTCCACATCACTCCAATCCTCCAAAAACCTCCGCTGGCTCCCAGTGGATTATCTTCCAGGAGAGCAGCTTCATGGATGTTCAGTCTGCAGGGTACCTGGGTAGGGTTAGGGTTAGGGGTACCTGGGTAGGGTTAGGGTTAGGGGTACCTGGGTAGGGTTAGGGTTAGGGGTACCTGGGTAGGGTTAGGGTTAGGGGTACCTGGGTAGGGTTAGGGTTAGGGGTACCTGGGTAGGCAGCGGCAGTGGAGGCAGCACAGGGTCCGGCGGACGGGCTGAGAGAGTAGTGGGCTTTGGGGTTGGCACAGCTCCAGCGCCCCTCGCCCCCTCCCCCTCCCCCTCCTCTCCCCTGCAAGGAGTTGAGGAGATGACGGGCCGCCTGGCCGGGGGAGGAGGGTGAGGGCGAGGGGGAGCTCTGGACTGGCCTCAGCCTCCTCTGGGGATCCGGGTGCGCGGCGTGTCCGTACGGGTAGGGGAAGGGGAGGCCGTAGGGGGGGGCGCTGCAGTGGGCCTCTCCAGCCTCCGGGACGGGGCTCTGCTCCTGACAGGAGGTCAGGGGGTAGGGGGGGCTCTCCTTCCAGTCCAGCTTCTCTGGGTGGAAGGAGCTGCTGGGCTGGGGGGGAGAGACGAGAAGATGTGAGACCGCTGCTATGCTGTTGTTAAGTCTGACGTCAAACGTGACGTTTAGCAATTTCCGGGTCCAAATCAGAAATTCCCTGCACCATAGTACCAGTGTACTACAGCGGTAGAATGACAGGAGAAGCGCTATATAAATATAATGAATTATTATTATTACTGAGGCATTTCGAAGACAGCGCCTCAGCCAACTTTGGATCCGGAAACACGTCACGACTTAACAACCGAATTGTGTTCTGTCATAGACGTGTCATAGATGTGTCATAGACGTGTCATAGACAGGTCATAGACGGGTCATAGAGAGAGTGGGAAGTTGTTTCAGCCTCAGACTCTTTGCTGTGATGATTATGGTGACAACCCTATGGCTAACCCTTACCTAAACCTTACCTAACCCTTACCTAACCCTGATCTTAACCCTTACCTAACCCTTACCTAACCCTGATCTTAACCCTTACATAACCCTAAACCTAACCCTAAACTTAACCCTTACCTAACCCTTACCTAACCCTTACCTAACCCTAAACTTAACCCTTACATAAAACCTTACCTAACCCTTACCTAACCCTAAACTTAACCCTACCTAACCCTGAACTTAACTCTTACCTAACCCTTACCTAACCCTTACTTAACCCTTACATAACCCTTACATAACCCTAAACCTAACTCTTACCTAACCATGAACTTAACCTTTACCTAACCCTTACCTTACCCTTACCTAACCCTAACCTAACCCACACCCTTACCTAACCTATACCTAACCCTTACCTAACCCTTACCTAACCCTGAACTTAACCCTTACCTAACCCTTACCTAACCCTGAAACTAACCCTTACCTAACCCTTACCTAACCCTGAAACTAACCCTTACCTAACCCTTACCTAACCCTTACATAACCCTTACCTAACCCTGAAACTAACCCTTACCTAACCCTTACCTAACCTTTACATAACCCTTACCTAACCCTGAAACTAACCCTTACCTAACCCTTATCTTAAGCATCTTTGATCTTTCCTAGCAGCTCATGTACATTTCCATACTCTCAAAGTTCAAGGTGATAATAAACATTTGTTCAAAACTATTCATACTGTTTCCAAGCTGGAAGATATAGTCATCATAGTTAATGTAATAGTAATGAATCTTAGTGTGGTGTGTGGGTCTCAGTACCGGGGGGTAGGGGGCTGTTTTGAGTTTGGTCTTGATCTTGACTGCTTTGGTTTTGAGCTGTTTGCGGGGGTCCTGAGAGGGGGCCAGGGCAGGCTTGGTCGCTCTGCTCTGCTCCTGAGACATCTGCAGATCTTTATACTCCACGTCCCTGTAGAACAACATACACATGCATGTACACAGCACAGGACAGTTTAGATTAGTACCACACACACACACACACACACACACTCACACACACATGCACACACACACACACACGCACATGCACATACGCACACGCACATGCACATACGCATACACGCACACGCATGCGAGTGTGCACAGACGCACACACTCACACACACGCACACACACACGCACATACACACACACACACACAGACACACACACACAAACAGGCACACACACACACAGGCACATACACACACACACACACACACACACACACAGGCACACACACACATACACACACACACACACAGGCACACACACACACACGTACACACACAAAGGGCTATTACACAGGCATTTACAAAATCGGCACATACTGTACATTTGACCAGGTGGGCATTTCACCTCCTGATTGTGGGTGAAAGGTGAAAGGTTAAAGGTCAGGGACTCACGTGAGGACGTAGTTGACGCTGACGATGCAGTGAGGTCTGGAGGAGCGGCTGTTGTGGACGATGGTGGCGTAGCTCTGCACCCACACCCAGCCTCCGTGCTTGGACAGCATGCGGTAGTACTTAGTAGTGACCTGGCCTTTCACCAACACTGCACAAGAAGAGAGGGAGGTGGGGAGGGGGAACAGAGAGAGGGGGAGGGGGGAGAAAGAGAGGGGGTGGGGAGGGGGGAGAGAGAGAGAGAGAGAGCGGGTGGGAGGAGAGGGAGGGGGGAGAGAGAGAGAGAAGAAGGGGGAGAAAGAGAGGGGGAGGGGGGGGAGAGAGGAGGTAGAGATAAGGGAAAGAGAGAGAGGGAGAAGAGGTAGAAATCAGGGTTGCCAGATGGGATTGACAATTTCCAGCCTAACCACAGTCTAAAAACCGCTAAATCCACCAAAAACTAGCCCAAAACCGATGTTGTCAGAAAACAACGTTCTACATCTCTGTTAATAACCGGGCAGAATAGCAGTGAAGCCCTGTGAAAGTGAAGTCTGAGAGCATGAGCAACTGGCTCAATTGGCAACCCTGGTAGAAATCAAATGAAACACTGCACGTCTGAAGACTGACACAGAGACAGAATGAAGACTGACACAGAGACAGAATGAAGACTGACACAGAGACAGAATGAAGACTGACACAGAGACAGAATGAAGACTGACACACAGACAGAATGCAGACTGACTCAGAAACAGAATGAAGACTGACTCAGACACAGAATGAGACACAGAGACAGAATGCAGACAGACACAGAGACAGAAGCAGAAACAATGTCACTGAGTGAGAGGGTTTGTCCCCGTCTCTCAGGGTCAGTGTAATGACATTGTCACATTTGGAGGATTGGAGAAACAACATAAAAAAGCTCAAAATGAAGAAATAAGACTGACCAACTAACACACACCTCTAACACCCCACTATCACACACCACTAACACACCCCACTAACACCCCACTAACACACCCCACTAACACACACCACTAACACCCACCACTAACACCCCACTAACACACACCTCTAACACCCCACTAACACACCACTAACACACACCACTATCACACACCTCTAACACCCCATGAACACACACCACTAACACACACCACTAACACCCCACTAACAAACACCTCTAACACCCCACTAACACACAACACTATCACACACCTCTAACACCCCACTAACACATACCTCTAACACCCCACTAACACACATCACTAACACACACCACTAACACACACCACTAACACACACCACTAACACACACCACTAACACACACCTCTAACACCCCACTAACAAACCCCACTAACACACCACTAACACACCCCACTAACACACACCACTAACACACCACTAACACACCCCACTAACACACCCCACTAACACACACCACTAACACACACCACTATCACACACCACTTACACACCACAAACACACACCACTAACACACACCACTATCACACACCACTAACACACCACTAACACACACCACTAACACACACCACTAACACACCACTAACACACACCACTAACACACACCACTATCACACACCACTAACACACCACTAACACACACCACTAACACACACCACTAACACACCACTAACACACACCACTAACACACACCACTATCACACACCACTAACACACCACTAACACACCACTAACACACACCACTATCACACACCACTAACACACACCACTAACACACCCCACTAACACACACCACTATCACACACCACTAACACACCACTAACACACCCCACTAACAAACCACTAACACACACCACTATCACACCCCACTAACAAACACCACTAACACACACCACTAACACACACCACTATCACACACCACTAACACACACCACTAACACACACCACTAACACACCCCACTAACACACCACTAACACACCCCACTAACACACACCACTAACACACACCACTAACACACACCACTATCACACACCACTATCACACACCCCACTAACAAACCACTAACACACACCACTATCACACCCCACTAACACACACCACTAACACACACCACTAACACACCACTATCACAAACCACTAACACACCCCACTAACACACACCACTAACACACACCACTAACACACACCACTAACACACCCCACTAACACACACCACTAACACACCCCACTATCACACCCCACTATCACACACCACTAACACACCACTAACACACCCCACTAACAAACCACTAACACACATCACTATCACCCCACTAACACACACCTCTAACACACACCACTAACACACACCACTAACACACCACTAACACACCCCACTAACACACACCACTAACACACACCACTAACACACACCTCTAACACACACCACTAACACCCCACTAACACACCACTAACACACACCACTAACACACACCACTAACACACATCCCACTAACACACACCACTAACACACACCACTAACACACCTCTCTAACACCCACCACTAACACACCCCACTAACACCCACCACTAACACACACCTCTAACACACACCACTAACACACACCACTAACACACCACTAACACACACCACTAACACACACCACTAACACACACCTCTAACACACACCACTAACACCCCACTAACACACCACTAACACACACCACTAACACACACCACTAACACACCACTAACACACATCCCACTAACACACACCACTAACACACCACTAACACACACCACTAACACACACCACTAACACACCTCTCTAACACCCACCACTAACACACACCTCTAACACACACCACTAACACACACCACTAACACACACCTCTAACACACACAGGGCCGCTTGGGAGATATGCGAGGCCCTGTGCGAAGTCAGATTTGCGAGGCCTTTAAAAAAAAAAAAAGTGTACTTTTATAATGATGTAGGCTACTGTTATAACCGCGCGACACGCACGCAACGATATATTGCAAGAAATGCGCTCACATGCTGTGCTGATAGACAATAGCATATCTACTTATTTAGATAGTTTACAACCATGTTTGTTTCATTTCAAACCTTTTATACTCGTAAAGGATTAGGATTTAGGATAAAGCAGTCATCATACCCAACATTAAATACGCACAAGCCATTATTGACATGAATAGAGATGTTACTCACCATGTAGGCCTATCCTTTATGTTGAAAAGCTTACAGCAAAAGCAAAAAGACATGTCCCGTTTTTGAGAGTACACAAGCCACTTTCTTTCAATTTTTTCCCCATTTGGTAGTTTTCGGAGAAATAAAGTTTCACTAAAGTTCCTGTTCTCATTATTTTTAGGATAACTAAATCCAGGTTTCATCTTTGGGGGACCTCTTCTAATGATCACATCTGTAACTGTAGAGTCCATATGTACCGGCCAATTTACCAGGATCATCATACATGACATATCTAACACCGTAGGCTCGTCTTGCGTTCCATCACTCTCAGCCCTGCTGCTGCTCTGAGTAGCTCCATCTTCCGCCTCCGTATCCTCTACTTCGCCACTCCTGACCATCATCACCTGGGGCTGGGCAGCCCCACTGCTGCCGGTGTAGCTGTTGTCCTCCTCCACCTCAGAGACATCATCTTTGCCTCTCAGGGGGGGGCTGTGCCGTGCTACTACTAGCATTGCTAGTGCTAGCAGTAACGTTAGCTTCTTCGGTGCTAACGGGAGCCTCACTTGTTTTTAGAAATGTTTCGAACGAACCTCTAAGCGAGGCCCTGAAGCCTTCCTTTCTTTTATTTGTATTTCTTTTTTCAGCACCCGATTAACATTTTCTTCCTCGGTCTCGTTCCCTCTGCATTTTGTCCGTTGCACTAAGCAGTCACTATGCACAACAAGTGTCAACGCGCGCCCAAAAATTCTTTTCACGTTTCACGTAAGGTGTCATAGGGGGAAAATACTTTTTTCTGTTCCTAAGAATCTCCCTGTCCTACAGGTATGCTAGATTTTAGATGTATGATTGACTATGATTATCACATGTGTGAACATTTAGAAATGTATTAAAGGCAAAAATAATAATATGGTCCCTTGCCTGGCGCTTTGGAGGGCCTCGCCAGCCAGGGTACCAAAAAATAAATAAAAAATAAAAATGTTATTTTATTTTTTACCCTGCCTCACGCGAGGCCCTCCAAAGCGCGAGGCCCTGTGCCACCGCCCCAGCTAGCCCCCCCTTAAAGCGGCCCTGAACACACACCACTAACACACTGGCACCCCACTAACACACACCACTAACACACACCTCTAACACACACCAATAACACACCACTAACACACACCTCTAACACACACCACTAACACACACCACTAACACACACCTCTAACACACACCACTAACACACTGGCACCCCACTAACACACACCACTAACACACACCAATAACACACCACTAACACACACCACTAACACACACCACTAACACACACCAATAACACACCACTAACACACACCACTAACACACACCAATAACACACCACTAACACACACCACTAACACACACCACTAACACACACCACTAACACACACCACTAACACACACCTCTAACACACACCACTAACACACACCTCTAACACACCACTAACACACACCTCTAACACACCACTAACACACAGCTCTAACACACCACTAACACACACCACTAACACACACCACTAACACACCACTAACACACACCACTAACACACACCACTAACACACACCACTAACACACACCTCTAACACACCACTAACACACCCCACTAACACACCCCACTAACACACACCACTAACACACACCACTATCACACACCACTATCACACACCACTAACACACACCTCTAACACACCACTAACACACAGCTCTAACACACCACTAACACACACCACTAACACACCACTAACACACCACTAACACACACCACTAACACACACCACTAACACACACCACTAACACACACCTCTAACACACCACTAACACACCCCACTAACACACACCACTATCACACACCACTATCACACACCACTAACACACACCACTATCACACACCACTATCACACACCCCACTAACAAACCACTAACACACACCACTATCACACCCCACTAACACACACCACTAACACACACCACTAACACACCACTATCACAAACCACTAACACACCCCACTAACACACACCACTAACACACACCACTAACACACACCACTAACACACCCCACTAACACACCCCACTATCACACACCACTATCACACACCACTAACACACCACTAACACACCCCACTAACAAACCACTAACACACATCACTATCACCCCACTAACACACACCTCTAACACACACCACTAACACACACCACTAACACACCACTAACACACCCCACTAACACACACCACTAACACACACCACTAACACACACCTCTAACACACACCACTAACACCCCACTAACACACCACTAACACACACCACTAACACACACCACTAACACACATCCCACTAACACACACCACTAACACACCACTAACACACACCACTAACACACACCACTAACACACCTCTCTAACACCCACCACTAACACACCCCACTAACACCCACCACTAACACACACCACTAACACACACCACTAACACACACCACTAACACACCACTAACACAAACCACTAACACCCCACTAACACACCACTAACACACACCACTAACACACACCACTAACACACCACTAACACACATCCCACTAACACACACCACTAACACACCACTAACACACACCACTAACACACACCACTAACACACCTCTCTAACACCCACCACTAACACACCCCACTAACACCCACCACTAACACACACCTCTAACACACACCACTAACACACACCACTAACACACACCTCTAACACACACCACTAACACACTGGCACCCCACTAACACACACCACTAACACACACCTCTAACACACACCAATAACACACCACTAACACACACCACTAACACACACCACTAACACACACCAATAACACACCACTAACACACACCACTAACACACACCAATAACACACCACTAACACACACCACTAACACACACCACTAACACACCCCACTAACACACATCACTAACACACACCTCTAACACACACCACTAACACACACCTCTAACACACCACTAACACACACCTCTAACACACCACTAACACACAGCTCTAACACACCACTAACACACACCACTAACACACACCACTAACACACACCACTAACACACACCTCTAACACACCACTAACACACCCCACTAACACACCCCACTAACACACACCACTAACACACCCCACTATCACACACCACTAACACACCACTAACACACCCCACTAACAAACCACTAACACACATCACTATCACCCCACTAACACACCACTAACACACCCCACTAACAAACCACTAACACACATCACTATCACCCCACTAACACACACCTCTAACACACCCCACTAACACACACCACTAACACACCCCACTACCACACACCACTAACACACCTCTAACACACACCGCTAACACACACCACTAACACACACCACTAACACACCACTAACACACACCACTAAAACACACCACTAACACACACCACTAACACACACCACTAGTGTAACAGGGTTATAAATTATATTTAAGTTATAGGTTGAAGTTCATCAAAATCGTTTGCTTTTTATCAGTTTATCAAAGTGTTTTGAATTGATTTACCCATGGCTGCATACGGTGTGTAGTGCCCCTAGTGGTGGTTGGACTGGCCGCATTTAATGTTATGACGAAGGCAGCAAAGATCGCCCCTTTCGTCTTTGTGAGCGGTTGAGATGGTAGGTTAAAGTTTATGCTCCGGTCCCCGTTTTATATTTCCTTTGATAAAGAGTTGCCACTAATATAAACCGAATGTATTATTTGAGATGAATGTTTACCATTGGTTTTTATGCCATTACTTTTGAGTTATGTTTTGTTTATTTGTATTTTATGGATGGATAAAGTTGTGAGCTAACTAGCTAACAGCTAGTTAGCTACTTTGCCAGCCAGTTAACGTGAGCTAATATGGCGGCAATGTGGCGTGTTCTGAATGTTTTGTTTTGCTGACATGCAGGGGTGAGAGCTTTTTGTGCTGGAGCCTACCATCAATAATAACCATCATTTTGTTTGCACATTCAGGTATGTTGTATGTATGTTGTATCCATGGATATGGTTTATAGTCCAGTCAATCTGTGGTTTAACCCAGGGGAAATTGCAATAGTAATCATTCAAGTTTTTTTGTGATCCCTAGGGACAACCAAATACCATATTAAAAGTCTTAAACTTAATATTTATTGGATCAAGGTAAATTCAGGGGTCGAAAATGTGTTTTTTTGTGCCAGGCGCAACACAGCCAGTTAATAGGATAAAAAAAATAACTAATAGATATCACCATGAAACTTCCCCAGTTAATCACTTACATTAAGACTACTATTTTTTGTATTACAAGTTTTCTGAAATATTATGTTTAAATATGCAAATTAGGCATTATCTAATGAAATATGTGCTAATTTGCATTGGATAAAGCCTGAACATTGGATAAAGCCATGTTAAAAATTCTTGTTTCATCTTGTTGTCATATTAGAGTCACGGTCCTCTATAACAGGGAATTTGGAACGTTCCATGGCCATCAATTGTTCGGATATTATGGTCAGCATTATCAGCAACATATTGTATGAAGTGCCCAGGTGTGAGTCCACGTACCTCAAGTTTCTCAGCTACTGCAGCACTTCTTTCATACATCTGTACCTCTGGATATGAACAGCCAAACCCAAGGTGATACAGACTGTCAACTAGAAATGTTGATGCAAAGTGGTGATGCATTTGTACACCAACCCCAAGCTGAAGTGGTGGAAGTAGAGCTCTTGGTCTGGTAGCTTGCATCATGGCTTGGCCGATGGAACAAACTTTTAATTCCTTTTCTTTCCCAACAAATAGTGTGCGCAGGAAGAGTTGCAGAGACTGTGGAACATATAGTAGTGTCTTCATCACTGATGACATTTCTAGACTTGTTGGATAGGAACTATTTCCCTGCACAACAGACCTAATGTCAGATTTCAAGACTTCTGCTGCAGCCATAATAAGCCTCTCCTTGTCATTATCATTGCTCTTGGATCCTTCAAAAAAGTCATGGAGAATTGCTGAAGCCGTCCTTCGGAATGTCACCACATTCTGTTTTCCTTTTACCTCCCTGAGCAAAATGTCACAACCAAAGTGACTATGAAGTTGTTCTTTCATGTGGCGAAAGCTGTATGGCTCCTCATCATCTCCTAAGTAGTCCTTCATCCTGATGATGAGGTCATTTATTGTCGTCTGCTCCTCATCACTATGGCGCAGATAGTCTGCCACTTTCAAAAAAGCATCACCACGAGAAAGGGACCGGGGCCTCCCAGATTTACGCCTTTTTGAGCCATCTTGAAAACACTTGGGAACTTGTCTTCCAGTTCTGAAGCTGCCGTTGCAAGACTTGTGGTATACTGTGTCAGCAGCGTGAAGGTCATTCACATATAGCAATCTTCCTCTCACTATATCAGACCAATGGTCCGAACGCTTAGTGCAACATTCAGTAAGTAATTTGGTCTGGAAGTCTTTGGTCCTGACAGGAATCAGTTTGAACTCTTTTAACTTGCCTGAATATCTGTCATGCACCCCACAAAACAAACAGTGATCTTTGTATGAAAATGAGGGGCCAGATGATCTGCGCTTACAACCAACTACCCCTGCTTCAATATCTTGCTGCTATTTCTTCTGTTTTTCTATGTCCTGTGGGTTGGTAAATTTCCTCCGGCATTCTACATGAACCACTTGGCCAGGGACTACGGTTATGCCTACATTGCATTGTTCATTGGCCCTGACAATACCATCACATCCCTTCTGGGTTAACTTGACAGTCGACACGTCATCAGATGTTTGGTTCCCACAGAATACACACTCATCCGTCTCCATCTGGAACAAAGTTATTAAACAAGGCACACTTTTAACACTGGACGAGGTATACACCAACATCAAACGTGCTTACAAGGCTAGTCCGCTAGCTCATCTAGGCATGTCTGACCATGTGTCAATCCTCCTGATCCCAGCATACACTACCATGGGGAAAAGTGCTCCCATCACCACTAAGACTGTCAGAACCTGGCCAGAAGGGTCCGCTCCACTGCAGATCTGCCTAAATGACACCCCATGGCAGGAATATGAGCATGAGGACCTGGAACAGTACACGTCGTCGGTTCTGAACCACATAGTGAACTGCACCAACTCAGTCACCGTGGACAAACGGGTCCGGGTCTACCCCAACACGAAGCCATGGATGACTGGGAAGGTCCAAAAACTGATCAACGAGAGGGACAACGCCTTCTTCGCAGGGAAGAGCACACCGCTGTACAGCACCACCAGGGCTAACCTAAAGCGCGGAATCAAAGCGGCCAAGGCAGACCACAGAGAGAAGATTGAGGAATGCTTCCTGAGCAACGACTCCAGGCGGATGTGGCAGGGGGTTCAGCACATGACAAACTTCAGAGCCAACAGGCTCACAGCCGCAGAGGACGACCCCCTGCTGGCGGGAAAGCTGAACACCTTCTACGCCCGGTTCGACGAGGGGCGAACGGAGGTAACCACAACACAAACATCACTCTCTCCAGCTCTCAGCAGCCTCACCCTCACAGAGCATGAAGTGAGACGCGTGCTGAAGCCGGTGGACCCCAGGAAAGCCTCGGGGCCGGATGGCGTCCTGGGACGGGTGCTGAGGGACTGCGCCGACCAGCTGGCCGGGGTTTTCACCAACATCTTCAACCAGTCCCTGTCCCAGGCCACCATCCCACCCTGCCTGAAAACCTCAAATATCATCCCAGTCCCGAAGAAAAGCACGGTGAGCTGCCTAAACGACTACCGCCCGGTGGCACTCACACCAATCATCATGAAGTGCTTCGAGAAACTAGTCCGGGCCCACATACTCACACGCCTCCCGCCCAACCTGGATCCATACCAGTTCGCCTACATAGCCCACAGGTCCACAGAGGACGCCATCGCGACGACTCTCCACGCCACTCTATCCCACCTGGAGAGGGGAAACAGCTACGCGAGACTGCTCTTTGTGGACTTCAGCTCCGCCTTCAACACCATCCTCCCAGACAGGCTAGTGACCAAACTACTAGACCTGGGTCTATCACACTCTATATGTGCATGGATCAAGGACTTCCTGACCGACCGCCCCCAGAGGGTGCGGGTGGGCCCCCACACCTCCACAGCCCTCAGACTCAGCACTGGGTCCCCCCAGGGCTGCGTGCTAAGCCCCATCCTCTACAACCTCTACACCTACGACTTCACCCCCGTCCACCCCAGCAACTCCATCGTAAAGTTTGCAGACGACACCACCGTGGTGGGATGCATCTCGGGGGGGGGACGAGGCGGCGTACAGGGATGAGGTAGAGCAACTGAGCAAGCTGTGCAAGGTTAACAACCTGCTGCTGAACAAGTCAAAGACCCAGGAAATCATCGTAGACTTCAGGAGGAAAAAGTCCGAGATCCAGCCCCTGCTCATCGACGGAGAGAGCGTGGAGAGAGTCTCAACCCTCCGATTCCTGGGGATGCACATGCGGGATGACCTGACCTGGAAGGACAACACAAAAGCCACCATCAAGAAGGCACAACAGCGGCTATACATCCTGAGAGTCCTCAGGAAGGAACACAGCAAGCAGGAGATACTGGTGACCTTCTACCGCGGCGCAGTGGAGAGCATCCTCACCTACGGCATCTGCAACTGGTTCTCCAGCTGCACAACCGCGGAGAGAAATGCGCAACAGAGAGTCGTGAGAACAGCACAGAAGATCACCGGCGCCCCCCTCCCCTCTCTGGAAGAGCTGTACAACACACGCTGTCTCAGGAAGGCCTCCAAGATCTCCAGGGACCCAACCCACCCTGGGTACGAACACTTTACCCGGCTGCCCTCGAAAAGGCGGTTCAGGACCTTGGCCGCAAGGACAAACAGACTGAAGAACAGCTTCTACCACAGGGCCGTCCAGGCCCTGAACACAGCAAAGACCTAGGTTCTGAGCCCTGGACAGTCTGGACGGATTGATGGCAGCTGCTGGACTGAAAAAATCAGGTGTAGTGCTGAGGCACAAATATGTACATTTCAAGCCTGCAAACTGCGACACTTTAAATAAATGTGCAATAACACTATTGTGCAATATGACAACCCTAGTCGTCTATCTGTACAGTATAGTATAGTGGATAGTGTACATAGCCTTTATTTATGTAAACCAGCTCCTTCCCTTCTTGTGATTTTTTTAAAAGTGTTTTTTTTTTCTTTCCTAACACCAGGGGAGCCACCCCTCCTAAATGTCGTTGTTTGGTACCTGTACTGTAGCAATGACAATAAAGACCATTCATTCATTCATTCATTCATTCATTTAAACTTCTGATATATTTTGCTCTGCTAACGAACACTATCACCCTGCCAGCTGTGGCTAGCTAGCAAATGTCAGCTAACCACTAGCTAACATGACGAGTAACCTGTAATTCAATGCAGCAAAAATGAAGACTGTTGACAATTATAAACGTGTTTTATTGTATTGAGTCGTAGAATTAAAGGAATGTCTAATCCTTTGTTTGAACTAGGCTACTTACCAGTGACAGCTGTACACACACTGTGGCTAGCTAGCAAACGTCAGCTAACCGCTAGCGAAGAGTAACCTGTAATTCAATGCAGCAAACGCCCGTTTTTTTTTAAACCGGGCGTTTTTCTACCCGGTTTTACCTTCCATCCACACGCACCCGGCGTTCGCGGTTACTGAAACCGTGCTTTCTTGAGAACTCCGGCCAGGGTGAACTTTTGTAGAAACTCCGGTTTCAGCGGAGAGGTGTATACGAGAAAACCGGGGTTTTCGGCTTGAACGTCAATTGTGCGACATCTATGACGTCAGAATAAATGCGCCATTAGGCATTAGGCATTAGGCTACTTGTAAACAAAGAAGAAGAAGAGGCTACATGTGCTAAGATGGACGTAAGGAAGATCCTGCTGATTTTAAACATGCTAACAGGAGTAGTTTCTTGTATGCAGAATAAAATCCAGTTAATCGCCGAGTTACTGGAGCAACAGAGGCACCGGAATATGCAACGGAGAATGCTGCTAGAACCAGCAGTCTTCTTTTAAAGTAACATAAACAAACTGTACAATAAAAATGTAAAAATGTAAAATAAGTCTCTTGTTATTTACAAGGTAATATTAATTGAGCTGCCTTTTCAGTAAAAAAAAAAAACTTAAAGGTGTAGGCCTACATACAACATTGGTTACATGGTTACACTACACACTTACACGCGGTTTTGTGTGGATGGTGTTTTTTTATAACTGTGATTGTGTGGACGCGTTACAAAAAAAATGGTGTAGTGTGGACAAGGCCTAGCTAGCAGCGTTTGTTGTGGTTTCATCAGTGACTTTTCTCCCATTCTGTGTTTGAGGTGCACCAACATACTCAAACTTCAAATACTCGTGTCGTCTTCAATTTCTGTCCGATTTCAATGTGTGACACATCATTTGAAAGCTTACAATCTGTATTTTCAGAATATGTAAAAAAACTGAAAGTGTATGTTGGCAACTGATTGATGAAAATATTGTCTGGCGTCACATTTGGCAAATAAGTGGGTGTTGGGGTAGTTGTACCCCTAATACAGGTATAAGACTTTCCTCTGAAAAAGTGTTTTATTGGAAAGATTGACCCCCAAAACATAGGAAAAGACACCAAATATGTTGGATAGGTATACATAGGCCCTCCAATATTAACACCATTTTACCCAGATGGCGTCACTCAAAAACATTGTTTAACCTCTTTTGACCTTGAAAAAAGTATGATCCAATAAATTAATTAATTAAGACTTTTAGTGTATGATGCAGGAGGGTATTAGGAACAATAAAAACTATGAAACATTACTATTGCAATTTCTCCTGGGTTGGGCCTTTTTTTAGTTAGATTGACTGGACTATTAGTCTTGTGTGTTGTAATGATATGAATGGTATGATAAGTGATAATTATTTGATGTTATGACAAAGGCAGAAAACCCTTTCGTCTTTGTGAGCGGTTGAGATGGGGTGAGAGCTTTTTGTGCTGGAGCCTACCATCAATAATAACCATTATTTTGTTTGCACATTCAGGTATGTTATAAATAAAACAGCTTGAAAGTGAACCTGTGTGCCTGCCTGGTCTGTCCGGATTGTGAGGGGTTACACTAACACACCACTAACACATCACTAACACACCACTAACACACCTCTAACAAACACCACTAACACACCTCTAACACACACCACTAACACACCTCTAACACACACCACTAACACACACCACTAACATACACCTCTAACACACACCACTAACACACACCACTAACACACCACTAACACACACCACTAACACACCTCTAACACACACCACTAACACACACCACTAACACACCTCTAACACACACCACTAACACACACCACTAACACACACCTCTAACACACCTCTAACACACACCACTAACACACCACTAACACACCTCTAACACACACCACTAACACACACCACTAACACTCCACTAACACACCCCACTAACACACACCACTAACACACACCACTAACACACACCACTAACAGACCACTAACACACACCACTAACACACACCACTAACACACCCCTAACACACACCACTAACACACCCCTAACACACACCACTAACACACACCACTAACACACCCCACTAACACACACCACTAACAGACCACTAACACACACCACTAACACACATCACTAACACACCCCACTAACACACACCACTAACACACACCACTAACACACCCCTAACACACACCACTAACACACCACTAACACACACCAATTATGACTGAAAAACGCTTTGTGTAAATCAAAGCGTAAACATATTCACCACTGACTTAATCAAATCAGCGTTTTGCTGTCATGCATTAATAAAAACAAATCACCAAGCCAGTCCACCAGCATGACACCAAAGCTCATCTAATGAATACAACATTTTAGGATTTTCAAATCCAATCACAAGAGAGAGTAGATGACTTTTGGGTGCTGCACCGAATCTAATGTACCCATTGTGTTAACTAAACCATTGTGTTAACTAAACCATTGTGATAATTAAACCATTGTGTTAACTAAACCATTGTGATAACTAAACCATTGTGTTAACTAAACCATTGTGTTAACTAAACCATTGTGATAATTAAACCATTGTAAACCATTGTGTTAACTAAACCATTGTGATAATTAAACCATTGTGTTAACTAAACCATTGTGATAACTAAACCATTGTGATAATTAAACCATTGTGTTAACTAAACTAACATGGTAAGGGAAGGCTATGGAAGGGAAGGCTATGGAGGAAGGGAAGGCTATGGAAGGGAAGGCTATGGTGGAAGAGAAGGCTATGGAAAGGAAGGCTATGGAAGGGAAGGCTATGGTGGAAGGGAAGGCTATGGAGGAAGGGAAGGTTATGGTGGAAAGGAAGGCTATGAAAGGGAAGGCTATGGAAGGGAAGGCTTTGGAAGGGAAGGCTATGAAAGGGAAGGCTATGGAAGGGAAGGCTATGGAAGGGAAGGCTATGGAGGAAGGGAAGGCTCTGGCTTTCCAGAAAATAAATGTTCCACTGTGCGCTGCATGCGTGATTCTGTCTCTACACTTCCTGCCGTTGTAGCCCAGCCATCTTCTACGGGAGAACGACTGGTTTGCCGTACTCAGTAATCAGTCATCTACAACGGCTGGACGCACACGCAAAGTGGACTTTTTTTCGAATGCCGTAGCCGTCCTTCAACTGTTGCTGTTGATTCCATTTACAGGGACTCACACAGGTGGTGAGCAAAACGCAGATGGAACACATCACAGCCGTGTACGTGGTGGTACAGGGTCTTCTCGATCAGGTCCTGTGGTTCGTAGCCCGTCAACTCAGCCACCCTGCAATACAACAGGCTGAAGGTCAAAGGTCAACAGAGAAAGATCTACAAACACAGGCCAATCTAGAACACAGGCCAATCTAGAAGACAGGCCAATCTAGAACACAGACCTATCTAGAGCACATGCCAATCTAGAACACAGACCTATCTAGAACACAGGCCAATCTAGAACACAGAACTATCTAGAACACAGACCTGTCTAGAACACAGGCATGTCTAGAACACAGACCTATCTAGAACACAGACCTGTCTAGAAGACAGACCTATCTAGAACACAGACCTATCTAGAACACAAGCCTGTCTAGAACACAGGCATGTCTAGAACACAGACCTATCTAGAACACATACCTATCTAGAACACAGACCTATCTAGAACACAGACCTATCTAGAACACAGACCTGTCTAGAAGACAGACCTATCTAGAACACAGACCTATCTAGAACACAAGCCTGTCTAGAACACAAGCCTGTCTAGAACACAGACCTATCTAGAACACAGACCTATCTAGAACACAGACATATCTAGAACACAGACCTATCTAGAACACAGACCTATCTAGAACACAGGCCAATCTAGAACACAGGCCAATCTAGAACACAGGCCAATCTAGAACACAGACCTATCTAGAACACAGACCTCTCTAGAACACAGACCTGTCTAGAACACAGACCTATCTAGAACCCAAGCCTGTCTAGAACACAGGCCATCTAGAACACAGACCTATCTAGAACACAGGCCAATCTAGAACACAGGCCAATCTAGAACACAGACCTATCTAGAACACAGACCTATCTAGAACACAGGCCAATCTAGAACACAAGCCTGTCTAGAACACAGACCTATCTAGAACACAAGCCTGTCTAGAACACAGACCTATCTAGAACACAAGCCTGTCTAGAACACAGACCTATCTAGAACACAAGCCTGACTAGAACACAGGCCAATCTAGAACACAGGCCAATCTAGAACACAGACCTGTCTAGAACACAGGCCTGTCTAGAACACAGACCTATCTAGAACACAGGCCAATCTAGAACACAGGCCAATCTAGAACACAGGCCAATCTAGAACACAGACCTATCTAGAACACAGACCTATCTAGAACACAGGCCAATCTAGAACACAGACCTATCTAGAACACAGACCTATCTAGAACACAGGCCAATCTAGAACACAGGCCAATCTAGAACACAGGCCAATCTAGAACACAGACCTATCTAGAACACAGACCTATCTAGAACACAGACCTGTCTAGAACACAGGCCAATCTAGAACACAGGCCAATCTAGAACACAGGCCAATCTAGAACACAGGCCAATCTAGAACACAGACCTATCTAGAACACAGACCTATCTAGAACACAGACCTATCTAGAACCCAAGCCTGTCTAGAACACAGGCCATCTAGAACACAGACCTATCTAGAACACAGACCTATCTAGAACACAAGCCTGTCTATAACACAGGCCATCTAGAACACAGACCTATCTAGAACACAGACCTATCTAGAACACAGACCTATCTACAACACAAGCCTGTCTAGAACACAGACCTATCTAGAACACAGCCTGTCTAGAACACAGACCTATCTAGAACACAGGCCAATCTAGAACACAGGCCAATCTTGAACACAGGCCAATCTAGAACACAGACCTATCTAGAACACAGACCTATCTAGAACACAGACCTATCTAGAACACAGACCTATCCAGAACACAGACCTGTCTAGAACACAGGCCAATCTTGAACACAGGCCAATCTAGAACACAGACCTATCTAGAACACAGACCTATCTAGAACACAGACCTATCTAGAACACAGACCTGTCTAGAACACAGACCTATCTAGAACACAGGCCAATCTAGAACACAGACCTATCTAGAACACAGGCCAATCTAGAACACAGACCTATCTAGAACACAAGCCTGTCTAGAACACAGACCTATCTAGAACACAAGCCTGTCTAGAACACAGACCTATCTAGAACACAAGCCTGTCTAGAACACAGGCCAATCTAGAACACAAGCCTGTCTAGAACACAGACCTATCTAGAACACAGACCTATCTAGAACACAAGCCTGTCTAGAACACAGACCTATCTAGAACACAGACCTATCTAGAACACAAGCCTGTCTAGAACACAGGCCTGTCTAGAACAACGCGTTAGAAAGATGTGGCATCGATGTGATAAGATACGTCTCTCCACATACTAACAGCTGATTAAATAATGGTGACGATTCATTCCTCTTGTTAAGACAAGTATCTGGAATATTGTGATAACATTTGCCAGATATTAATTGAATTGACTATTTAAGAAGAGTTTCACTTAAAAGTGGAATTGAGATCATACTGTAGATGATGAGCAGAAAGGAGAGAGTTTCCTGGTACAAACTACTGCACATTAGGTGTAAGATCATCTTAGTGTGTGTGTGTGTGTATACATGCCTTGTGCATGTATGTTTGTATGTGCGTGTGTGTGTGTGTGTGTATACGTTCCTCGTGCATGCGTGTTTGTGTGTGTGTGTATGTGTGTGTATAAGTGCCTCGTGCATGCATGTTTGTGTGTGTGTGTGTATATGTGCCTCGTGCATGCATGTTTGTGTGTGTGTGTGTGTGTGTGTATATGTGCCTCGTGCATGCGTGTGTGCATGCGCGTGTGTGTGTCTGTATACGTGCCTTGTGCATATGTGTGTGTGTGTGTGTGTGTGTATACGTGCCTTGTGCATGCGTGTGTGTGTGTGTGCTTTCAGTCTCCATCCACACATCTAACCTGGAGTCCAGGAAGATGAGCTTGAGGTCCAGGCTGGCCCGGAACATGAACATGTTGCTGTGCAGTTTGATCTCTGTGATGCCGCAGGGGGGCAGGGAGTGGCCCACCGCCACCAGGCCCACGATCTGGTAGCACGAGTCATACAGAGCCATGTCCATCACGTACTGACGGATCTTCAAGTAGCCGCTGCAGTGGATCACCTGGGAGGGGAGAGGGAGGGGAGCGGGGGGGGGGGGGGGGGGGGGGGGGTTCAGACACATACAGGCTAACCAGGGGAGGCTGGTGGAGGGGGAGGTCAGAGGAGAGACTCATTGGAACGGATGGAATGGTATCAAACACTTGGGATTTCTACGCTCCACCAGCCAGCGGTACTGTACACGTGCATGTAGCATGTAGCATCAGGTACTGTACACGTCATGTAGCATCAGGAACTGTACACATCATGTAGCATCAGGTACTGTACACGTCATGTAGCATCAGGTACTGTACACGTCATGTAGCATCAGGTACTGTACACGTCATGTAGCATCAGGTACTGTACACGTGCATGTAGCATCGTTCTACACTTTTCATTCTGGATTCTGATCTTATGAAACCCTTCATAGCTTTAGATGCTCTGGACATTCTGTTGAGTACGTTTTGCGACTTGCGTTCCATACTTGTATTTCTTATTTACACCACCGGTGAATAGGAATATAATTTCTCGGCGATGAATTACCATGAGTGAAGGTCACGGCTCTGTCTCCACCAGAACCAGAGCAGGTTACCCACAGTCCAGTACGCCTCAACAACCCCCTCGGCGCCCCTCCAGAACCACCACGTGCCGCCATGCTAATGGCGCTATTTATCTTCCTTGCTTCCTGTTTACCTTCGCAGCGCCTGGCTGTCCAGTAGCACCTCCGCTGCTTCACACGTGTGATTTATTCTACTTAACATAAACGGCTTGTTTATCGCCAAGGTACATTTACAACATATCTCCGCTGCGATCTCCTAGGTGATTTATGTTATATTAAGGGAGGGGAGGGGAGGGGGGGGGGGGGGGGGGGGTGGAAGTACGTTGTGAAGAACACAGCTGTTGCATCCAGGCAGGAGTTAGTTGAAGGGCCAGAAGGTGATTGAAGGGGGAGGTGATTCATCACAGAGCTCAAAGTGGAAAGTCAAGTGGAAAATGCTGCTCTCCGAGAGTGGTGTTTCATTACATTTACAACTGTGACTCCCTCATCTCTCCTGTGACTCCCTCATCTCTCCTGTGACTCCCTCATCTCTCCTGTGTCCTACATACCTTGTACCCTCCACACGTCAGGCCTGCGTTACGCTTTGCCAACACGCACTTCATCCTCAGGAAGAACGAGCGCTCCATTTCGTACTCTGTAACACAGGCATGCACGCACGAGCGCACACACACACACACACACACACACACACACACACACACACACACACACACAAAGAGTAGAGAGTGATAATCAGTAAACAGACACAATAACAACATTTCCCAATCCTGGTCTCACGCTTGAACACACACACACACACACACACACACACACACATACACATACACATACACACACACACACACACACACACACACACACACACACACACTCCCTTGTGGCATCCAAGTTCCTCAGTCACCTGTCTTAGTTTGATCTTTATTTATCTCGGACATTTCAACCATAAAAACACACACATTTGTAATAACAAAAAATAACCAAACTAAATTTAAAAAGAAAGAAAAACAAAATAAAATACAAATAAAATAAGATATAAATTAAAATAAAATATATCTTCCTAGACATGGCAGTAAGTCAACAATGGTTTTGTTCGAGAAGGGACAGAAAGAAGCAAAGCTTATCTGGTCCTGCCCCTTCCTTACAATATCATATTATTATGCAATAAATTATCTATCAATATCAAAAATAATATACCTATCCACTATAGCAAAAGATAACTAAATAATTACAAAAATACTAGTTCACGTTATTTTCAAGCTCCTCTAACTTATATTTATCAAAGAATTCCTGTTTATATTTGCTTTTAAACATTTTAATAGTATTACTTGTTTTTATTGTTACATCAAGGCCATTCCAAATGGATACCCCACAAACTGAGATAGGTTGTTTTAGATTCAATTTCCCTCTTAGATTATAACCCCCATCTCTGCTCATGAAAATGTTTTGTAAGTTGCCAGGGACCTTATTTTGTGTTACTTTAAACATGAATTGTGCAGTTTTGAATTTAACCAAATCTTTAAATTTCAGAGTTTGACTTTTGAAAAATAAATAATTGGTATGATCTCTATAACCAGCATGATGAACAATCCTTATAGCTCTTTTTTGCAATGTGCATATCTTTTGTAGGTTGGTTTTATGTATTTCCCCAAACTTCAACACAATATGACAGGTAGGGTACAATTCTTCTTCGGCGTATGGGTAGTTGTTTTTCCTCTCCACTCCACCAGGCTCGGGGCCGAGGGGCTACCCTTTTACCACCCTGAGACCTGGTTGAGGGGCTCACCCGGGCTATATTTCTGGACACCCCTCCAGAAGCCACGTCATCGTCTCGTCATCTAATACCGACAGACCATGCATCCCGTTGGGTGGGTGGTACACCGGGCAATCCAGGATAATATGGTCTGCGGTTTGGTCCTCTGCGCCACACTCGCACGACGCATTTGGGGCCAAGCCCCATCTGTGCATTGATGAGCGGAAACGCCCGACGCCGGTCCGGAGACGATTGAGCCTCACCCAGGATAGCCTTGGCAAGTCCATCCCGAGGGGCTCAGCGCCGGCGACTGGGATGTGGTCGCGGAGTTTGGAGGTGTTAGCCTCCCACTCCGCGCGCCACATATAATCCGCCCATCCTGCCGCACTGATGTTGAGATCTCTGCATTGCTGCCTGAGATCCTGTGCGGCAGGCACAAATGGGTGTCTCGACTTGAGACGCCGGGAGGGCTCCGCTGTTATAGTGAGCCTATCATGGAGCAGATGGTTATTAAGCTCCGCGGCCCGGCAGGCGAGACGTGCTGTGGCTCCCATGCGGCGGAGGCCTGCGGGCTGGATGCCTGCTAGGATGGGAAGGTTGTCCACGGGGGTAGGACGCAGGCATCCTGTCACAATGCGCAAGGCTTCGTTTATAGGCGAGTCGATGAGGCGGGTGTGGGCACTGCGACACCATACTGGGGCGCAGTATTCACTAGTTGAATAAACGAGGGCTAGGGCTGCCGTGCGCAAGGTCTTTGCGCCGGCGCCCCAGCCCGAGCCAACCAGTCGCCTCATCAACGCCACACGAGCTGTTAACTTCTTGCGCAGTGACTCGAGGTGTCGGCGAAACGTGAGCGTCCTGTCCAATGTCACGCCGAGATAGATTGGCTCAGCGGAACATGGCAGGGGAGTTCCATCTAGGTGTACTCTAAGCTCACGTTTAGCCTCCCTGTTGTTAAGGTGGAAGGCAGCCGACACCGTCTTTGCCTCGCTAAGCTTCAATCTCCATTTCCGGAAGTATGCCACTAGTGTCTGCATGTCCTGGCTCAGAATCCCCTCCACAGACTGCCAATTTCCAGCAGAGTACACCACTGCGAGGTCGTCTGCGTAGGCGTACTTCCGCGAGAGTGTGTTGGGCAGGTCATAGGTATAGATATTATAGAGGAGGGGGGCCAGGACCGATCCCTGAGGGACGCCGTTCTTAAGGCGTCGAAGCCTGCTTAGCTGTCCGCGACCGGTGGTGAGGGTAAAGCTGCGGTTACGGATGAGCTCCATGATCATTCTGACCATGTGCCTGTCCGGCAGCAGGCGGAGCAGCTTGCAGGAGAGGCCGCGATGCCATGAATAAAACCAAATTCATGCTATTTGGAAATCGCAAAATAAATACAGAACTCCATCTGGAAATTGAAAATGTCAATTCATGAGTATATGAAATCAAGTTTTTGGGTGTCTTAATAGACCATAAACTCTGCTGGAAACCACACATAAAATATCTGTGCTATGGGTACAATGAGTGTGCAATGAGTGTGCAATACAGAGTGTATAGTGATTTCTGATTTAAGATGTATTTCATTTTACCCAGAATTCCCAAACTTCTCGCAATCTTTGAGCACAGATATTTTATGTGTGGTTTCCAGCAGAGTTTATGGTCTATTAAGACACCCAAAAACTTGATTTCATATACTCATGAATTGACATTTTCAATTTCCAGATGGAGTTCTGTATTTATTTTGCGATTTCCAAATAGCATGAATTTGGTTTTATTCAGATTTAATGACAGCTTGTTTGTATCAAACCAGCATTTTAATTTGTACAATTCCTTCTTTGCCACCTTTAAAAGCTGCTGCAGATCATCCCCATGACATAACATATGTGTGTCATCTGCAAAGACAACCAATTTAAATATTTCAGACACTTTACAGATAGCATTAATGTATAATATGAACAATTTGGGTCCCAACATTCACCACAGGTAATATTTAAGCACCATGATTTGTTCTGAACTATTTGAACAAATTGCTGTCTATTACTAATATAGCTTTTAAGCCATTCAAGTGCGACCCCTCTGACACCATACCTGTCCATCTTTTTAAGTAGAATCTCATGATCTATTGTGTCGAATGCTTTTTTAAGGTCAAAGAATATACCCAATGCGTATTTCTTTCTCTCTGTACAAGTTGTTATTTGCTCTACTAGCTCCATTAATGCCATGGCAGTAGATCTAGCTGTTCTAAAACCATACTGACTATCCATTAATAGTTGATGTTTTTCAATGAAATTGGCCAGTATTTCATCATATAGTTTCTCAAGTATTTTTGAGAACTGTGATAATAAGGATACCGGTCTGTAATTGGTGAAGATTGTGTTTATCTCCAGCTTTAAATAGTGGAATAACTTTTGCAATTTTCCTTTTTGGGGGAAATGTTCCCGTTTTGAATGACAGATTAAATATGTGGGTTAATGGATCCACAATTCCCTCAATTATATTCTTTACTAGGGTCATATCAATGTTGTCTCCATCTGTTGAAGTTTTGTTCATACATTTGTTTACCATATCAGTAATTTCTTTTTTTCCTATAGTTCCCAAGGATATTGAGTCAGTGATTCTCTCTCCACAGACTTCCTCAGCAAATCTCTTTCCAGTGCCGTTTTTTTCTTTAGCTAGTTTTGGCCCCACATTAACCAAAACAATTATTAAATCCATCCACCACCTCATTTATAAGGCAAGTTTTCCTGTCATTGTCTGTAAAATGTTCAGGGTATGTTACAGTTTTTCCCAATTGCTAAAACACAAAAGCCAATTCTCTAAACCAAATGACCAGTTCTCTAAACACATTTAATAAAACTAGCTCCCATTTGCCAAAACCATAAACACATTTCACATGAAGACACAATTCACAAAACACAATCCTCATTTTCTCAGAAATCTAAACACATTTTGTCTTGCTAAAACACAAGTTGCAAAAAACTCTGCTCAAATTCTCAAATTAAAGCTCATGTGATGCAAAATGCTTGCCACAGTCAGCAAAATTTGAACACAATGAACACACCTAGCTTCATTCATTAAACATAACGACTCAAAATTTAAGACACTTGTTGCAAATGATTGTGGTGTGTGTGTGTGTGTGTGTGTGTGTGTGTGTGTGGTATAGTTCCATAAATAAAATAAAAAAACATCACACCCTGAACATTGTTTTCAGTGAGTATTGTTGTGTGTAATGGATCCTCTGTAGTGTTTGCATTGAGTTGTGATACAGTACAGTAGTGTACATGTTACGGTACATGTGGGAATACATGTACCGTGTATGTGGTATAGTTCCATAAATAAATAAATAAACATCACACCCTGAACATTGTTTTCAGTGAGTATTGTTGTGTGTAATGGATCCTCTGTAGTGTTTGCATTGAGTTGTGATACAGTACAGAGTAGTGTACATGTTACGGTACATGTGGGAATACATGTACCGTGTATGTGGTATAGTTCCATAAATAAATAAATAAACATCACACCCTGAACATTGTTTTCAGTGAGTATTGTTGTGTGTAATGGATCCTCTGTAGTGTTTGCATTGAGTTGTGATACAGTACAGAGTAGTGTACATGTTACGGTACATGTGGGAATACATGTACCGTGTATGTGGTATAGTTCCATAAATAAATAAACATCACACCCTGAACATTGTTTTCAGTGAGTATTGTTGTGTGTAATGGATCCTCTGTAGTGTTTGCATTGAGTTGTGATACAGTACAGTAGTGTACATGTTACGGTACATGTGGGAATACGGTACATGTGGGAAAACTAGGGTTAGGGTTAGGTGCTAGGGTGCTAGGGTTAAGGTTAGGGTTAGGATTAGGGGTAGGGTTAGGGTGAGGGTTAAGGTTAGGGTTAGGGTTAGACATGCCAGCATGTACCAAGTCACCCTAGCACCTAACCCTAACCCTAGTTTTCCCACATGTACCGTATTCCCACATGTACCGTAACATACATACTGTATTTTCTGTAGATTTACATACTGTTCATATGAAACACACAAATCTATGAATGCCCAATACTCTACAGTGATATATTCTGAGAACAGATACTGTAAGGTTTCTAAAAATGTGCTTTGGCAGTTGTGAAAAAAAAGAACATTCTCACACACTGAACATTGTGTTTTCAGTTGTTTTGTTGTAGTCTGTAATGATGCTTATAGTGTTTACATTTTTGCAGGCTTTGAGCAGCTGTTTTGGTGTGAAAGTTTGAGTTTTGAAGAGAGAAGGTGTGGTTTTGTTTATGTAGCTTTACTGGCTACATAAACTTTTATTTTCAAGATGGCGGCGCGCTCAGACGTGCGGCTCGGAGTGGCTCCACCGCGGGTGTTTTTTAGTGTTTTTAAGTACATTTGTATGTACATTTTTATTTTAGTACTTATAGGGAACGGTTGTGTAAATAGTACCTACAGCAGACTAGACTTACTAGAAGTTGGTGCGCAAAATGAGAGGACTGTAACAACGGAATTCTTGGAACAGCAGGGAATCCCATTCGAAATCGCTAGGTCGCCGGGTGAACAATACTACGCTATCCCAACACTCAAGCGCAAACGTCGGTGTCGAGACCGTAAGCAACGCCGAGGACGAAGAGGAGGCCTGCTAGCTAGGCTAAAGAGAAGCCCGGATAAACCAGCTTTGCCGAGTATTTTCCGATCCAACGTCAGGTCTCTGGCTAACAAGATGGACGAATTGAGACTGCATGTCGCTACTAATAACATCGTGGGAGATAGCTGTGTGATTATTCTAACGGAGACCTGGCGAAATGACACTATCTTAGACTCCGCGGTAGGCCTGGAAGGAAGGTCCCTACACTGGGCGGACCGGACGCTGCTTAGTGAGAAGACCCGCGGAGGCGGCCTCATTATATCTACGAAGGACAGCTGGTGCTTAAACACGAAAACTGTAAGTAGCCACAGCTCCCCAGACCTAGAATACTTGACTGTTAAATGCCGACCCACATACCTCCCGAGGGAATTCAACGCAGTGTACATAACATCTGTTTACATTGCGCCAAACGCGGATGGTAGCTTAGCATTGGCGCGGCTATATGACGTCATCAGTGGTGAACAGAGCGCGGACCCACAGGCAGTCCATATAATCGCCGGAGACTTTAATCATGCTGACCTGAAGGTAGTACTACCGAAGTTCTATCAGCATGTTAAATGTGCAACAAGAGGAGAAAAAACACTGGATAAGGTATACACCAACATCAAGCTTGCTTACAAGGCTAGACCGCTAGCTCATCTAGGCATGTCTGACCATGTGTCAATCCTCCTGATCCCAGCCTACACTACCATGAGGAAAAGTGCTCCCATCACCACTAAGACTGTCAGAACCTGGCCAGCAGGGTCCGCTCCACTGCAGATCTGCCTGAATGACACCTCATGGCAGGAATATGAGCATGAGGACCTGGAACAGTTCACGTCGTCGGTTCTGAACCACATAGTGAACTGCACCAACTCAGTCACCGTGGACAAACGGGTCCGGGTCTACCCCAACACGAAGCCATGGATGACTGGGAAGGTCCAAAAACTGATCAATGAGAGGGACAACGCCTTCGCAGGGAAGGGCACACTGCTGTACAGCACCACCAGGGCTAACCTAAAGCGCGGCATCCGGGAGGCCAAGGCAGACCACAGAGAGAAGATTGAGGAATGCTTCCTGAGCAACGACTCCAGGCGGGTGTGGCAGGGGGTTCAGCACATGACAAACTTCAGAGCCAACAGGCTCACAGCCGCAGAGGACGACCCCCTGCTGGCGGAAAAGCTGAACTCCTTCTACGCCCGGTTCGACGAGGGGCGAACGGAGGTAACCACAACACAAACACCACTCTCTCCAGCTCTCAGCAGCCTCACCCTCACAGAGCATGAAGTGAGACGCGTGCTGAAGGCGGTGGACCCCAGGAAAGCCTCAGGGCCGGATGGCGTCCTGGGACGGGTGCTGAGGGACTGCGCCGACCAGCTGGCCGGGGTTTTCACCAACATCTTCAACCAGTCCCTGTCCCAGGCCACCATCCCACCCTGCCTGAAAACCTCAACTATCATCCCAGTCCCGAAGAAAAGCACGGTGAGCTGCCTAAACGACTACCGCCCGGTGGCACTCACACCAATCATCATGAAGTGCTTCGAGAAACTAGTCCGGGCCCACATAGTCACACGCCTCCCGCCCAACCTGGATCCATACCAGTTCGCCTACAGAGCCCACAGGTCCACAGAGGACGCCATCGCGACGACTCTCCACTCCACTCTATCCCACCTGGAGAGGGGAAACAGCTACGCGAGACTGCTCTTTGTGGACTTCAGCTCTGCCTTCAACACCATCCTTCCAGACAGGCTAGTGACCAAACTACTAGACCTGGGACTATCACACTCTATATGTGCATGGATCAAGGACTTCCTGTCCGACCGCCCCCAGAGGGTGCGGGTGGGCTCCCACACCTCCACAGCCCTCAGACTCAGCACTGGGTCCCCCCAGGGCTGCGTGCTAAGCCCCATCCTCTACAACCTCTACACCTACGACTTCACCCCCGTCCACCCCAGCAACTCCATCGTAAAGTTTGCAGACGACACCACCGTGGTGGGCTGCATCTCGGGGGGGGACGAGGCGGCGTACAGGGATGAGGTAGAGCAGCTGAGCAAGCTGTGCAAGGTTAACAACCTGCTGCTGAACCAGTCAAAGACCCAGGAAATCATCGTGGACTTCAGGAGGAAAAAATCTGAGGTCCAGCCCCTGCTCATCGACGGAGGGAGCGTGGAGAGAGTCTCAACCCTCCGATTCCTGGGGGTGCACATACAGGATGACCTGTCCTGGAAGAACAACACAGCAGCCATCATCAAGAAGGCACAACAGCGGCTCTTCTTCCTGAGAGTCCTCATGAAGGACCACACCAGACAGGAGATACTGGTGGCCTTCTACCGCTGCGCAGTGGAGAGCATCCTCACCTACTGCATCTGCAACTGGTTCTCCAGCTGCACAGCCGCAGAGAGGAATGCGCTACAGAGAGTCGTGAGAACGGCCCAGAAGATCACCGGCGCCCCCCTCCCCTCTCTGGAAGAGCTGTACAACACACGCTGCCTCAGGAAGGCCTCCAAGATCTCCAGAGACCCATCCCACCCTGGGTACGAACACTTTGCTCGGCTGCCCTCGAACAGGCGGTACAGGACCATGTTCGCAAGGACAAACAGACTGAAGCTCAGCTTCTACCCCAGGGCCATCCAGGCCCTGAACACAGCAAAGACCTAGGTTCTGGGCCCTGGACAGTCTGGACGGATTGATGGCAGCTGCTGGATTGAAAAATCAGGTGTAGTGCTGAGGCACAAATGTGTACATTTCAAGCCTGCAAACTGCGACACTTTAAATGAATGTGCAATAACACTTGCTACCCTGTACGCTGCCTCGTCCCCCCCCGAGATGCAGCCCATCACGGTGGTGTCGTCTGCAAACTGTACGATGGAGTTGCTGGGGTGGACGGGGGTGAAGTCGTAGGTGTAGAGGTTGTAGAGGATGGGGCTTAGCACGCAGCCCTTGGGGGACCCAGTGCTGAGTCTGAGGGCTGTGGAGGTGTGGGAGCCCACCCGCACCCTCTGGGGGCGGTCGGACAGGAAGTCCTTGATCCATGCACATATAGAGTGTGATAGTCCCAGGTCTAGTAGTTTGGTCACTAGCCTGTCTGGAAGGATGGTGTTGAAGGCAGAGCTGAAGTCCACAAAGAGCAGTCTCGCGTAGCTGTTTCCCCTCTCCAGGTGGGATAGAGTGGCGTGGAGAGTCGTCGCGATTATTCTCTTGTATATTATTTCCTTTAACTCCCTCTTCTTTCTATAATTACATTAATAAAATGAAAAGAGAGGCAGGTGATCGCTAATATCATTCATTAATAGTCCACTTGTTGTGTTACTTTCCATATTGTTTGTAAAGATGTTATCAATTAGGGAGGCACAGTCGGCTGTTATTCTGCTAGGTTTTGTGATTGTTGGAATTAGGCTCATACTATACATTGTTTCAATGAATTCCTCTGTTTTCTTATGTTTGTTTGGATTCAGCAATGAATGGATTCTTCAATGTTAAAATCCCCACAGACATAATTAACCTTTTGTTCTGCAGTGGTAAACAACTTTTCCATATTGACCATGAATGTATCAATGTTGGCTCCCGGTTTTCTATACACACAGCTAACAATTTAATTTTTCATTCTTTCCATATTTATCTCAATAGTAATACATTCCATAATTTCCTCAATAACTACTGACATGCTATCAACAACCTTATATGAGAAACCTTCGTCTACGAACAGAGCCACCCCACCACCCCTTTGACTCCCTCTACTAATACAATGAAAATCATATCCCTGTAAAACAAAGTCTGAACCCCTCTCTGCATTGATCCATGTTTCTGAACCAGCTATGATGTTAATGCCTGACTGACATCATCCTCCAATACCAGGGACTACCAAGAAGGATGTGTGTGTGTGTGTGTGTGTGTGTGTGTGTGTGTGTGTGTGTGTGTGTGTGTGTGTGTGTGTGTGTGTGCGTGTGTGTGTGTGTGTGTGTGTCAGACGGTACTCTACAGCCTGTGGAGGCTGTAATCACCCAGCAGGTAGGATGCTGGTCACAGCGGCAGCAACAGCGTTAATAGAAGCCCTGAGAGTCCCGAGGCCTCATTTATAGAAAGTACTTTGGATCAAATTTTGGTCTTACCCGTGTCGTACGTAGAAAACCACGTCAACGTAGTGATTTATACAATTTCAACGTGAGTCAATTTGACCGTGGAAGCGATCGTAGCTCTACGTCGGGTATTGACCTTGCGTACGCACATTACCTACTGGTTATGCGGAGTTAGAGTTATTACAGGCATGTGAGTCGCACTGCCTACTGTAATTCATGCGAAGTGATGCAGAGAAAATGAGTTTAATTCAAGATTTAAAGGGAACTGGGGCCTCATTTATAAAAAAGTACTTGAACATCATCTTTGACTTACACGTAAGCAAATTTTTCGAAACGGACGTAAGCATTATTTATAAAACGGACTGCGCTTCTTTAAAATTGCGTACGTGCTTCCTTCTATAAATACCAACGCAGGTAAAATGAACGCAGGTGAATGAGGTTTGTATTAACGCCCTGTGATAGCGGCTCAATTATAGCGGCTGAATTAAGCCAAGTGCTGTAATATAGGGTAGGCGTTCGTCTGGAAGCGGGAGAGGGCAGAGAAGGGTGGCTTCTCGGCAAGTTGCGTTTGTAACGTTTGATCATGACAACTAACCAGCAAATGCTTATACTCAGTACTCAAGTTGTAAAAGAAAATCAGGGGAGGTGGTGGATTTGATCATATGAGGACAATTTTAGCATCCCCTCAGCGTCAGTAACTTCAGTGTCAGTAACTTGGTAAAAATGTCATTGCATGTGTGCATGCCCACTCGCACCTTGAAATAGCAGTAATACCACGTTCATTGATAAAATGACATAAGGGATGGAAAGGGGGGACAGTTTTAGAAGGGGGATGATTTTTACTGTTTTTATTTCAGGGGGGATGCCATCCCCACTCATCCCCCCTCAACTCGAGTGCTGCTTATACTGTAATAATATAATGGTCTTATTCTTATCAGGTGACATTGAAAACATGGCTGCGAACTCCCTTCGTGAACTCCCAGACACCGGAGGAAAATCCAGTATAATTTAGCGCGTGGCCGGGCAAGGTCCGTTGTGGAACGCACTATAGGCATGTTGAAGGGGAGATAGACAGCTCCGGAGGGATATAAAAAAAGACTGAAATACAATCATAAACATCAGTTCCCTTTAAATCTTGAATTAAACTCATTTTCTCGGCTGATAACAACATCGTTAATTTTATTACGAGCCTTCGCATGAATTACAGTAGGCAGTGCGGCTCACATGCCTGTAATAACTCTGCATAACCAGTAGGTAATGTGCGTACGCAAGGTCAATACCCGACGTAGAGCTACGATCGTTTCCACAGTCAAATTGACTCACGTTGAAATTGTATAAATCACTACTTTGACGTGATATTCTACGTACGACACGGGTAAGATCAAATTTGATCCAAAGTAATTTCTATAAATGAGGCCCCTGATGTTTATGATTGTATTTCAGTCTTCCTTTATATTCCTCCGGAGCTGTCAAGGCAACGCCATCTCCCCTTCAACATGCCTAATGCGCTAAATTATACTGGATTTTTCTCCGGTGTCTGGGAGTGAGCAGCCATATTTTCAATGTCACCTGATAAGAATAAGACCATTATATTATTACAGTATAAGCATTTGCTGGTTAGTTGTCATCAGCACTCGAGTTGAGGGGGGATGGCATCCGGGATGGCATCCCCCCTGAAATAAAAACGGTCAAAATCATCCCCCTTCGAAAACTGCTATCCCCCCTTTCCATCCCTTATGTCATTTTATCAATGAATGATGAGTGGTATTACTGCTATTTCAACATTTAGTTTTGCGCATATTGAGTAAAATACTGTGGGCGAGGGAGCACGCACACATGCAATGACATTTTTACCAAGTCACTGACACTGAAGTCACTGATACTGTGGGGATGCTAAAATTGTCCTCATATGATAAAATCCACCACCTCCCCTGATTTTCTTTTACAACTTGAGTACTGGTTGTCATGATCAAACGTTACAAATGCAACTTACCGAGAAGCCACCCTTCTCTGCCCTCTCCCGCTCACTTGGCTTAATTCAGCCGCTATAATTGAGCCGCTATCACAGGGTGTAAATACAAAGCTCATTCTCAAGTATATTTGGTATTTATAGACTTTAGTATCTATGCAATTTTAAACAAGCGCAGCCCGTTTTATAAATAATGCTTACGTCTGTTTAGAAAATGTGCTTACGTGCAAAGATGACGTTCAAGTACTTTTTTTTATAAATGAGGCCCCTGAGGTGTTGGGTTATGTCAGGAGAGAGTCCTGAGGTGTTGGGTTATGTCAGGAGAGAGTCCTGAGGTGTTGGGTTATGTCAGGAGAGAGTCCTGAGGTGTTGGTGTCTCAGTGAAGCAGAAGAAAATATCACACCACCTCCCTTCATGCCTACTGCCTATACTGTACATTTACATTTTAAATTTTGGGCATTTAGCAGACGTCTTATTCCAAAGCGACTTACAATTAATACATTTGACTAAGCAAGTGAATCATTAATCCACCAGATGTAGCAGGAAGAGTAATCTGGGTCAGGCTAGCTTTTTTCACACAGGAGAAACAGTGGGGAACAAGTGGGGGAAGTAGAAATCTTAGGAGACACAGTATAGGGGGAAGCAGGTGTCTCAGGAGGCACAGTGCTGAGGGGTAGTAGATGTCTCAAGAGGAGCAGTTAAGGTGTAACCTGAAGAGATGGGTCTTCGGTCTCCAGTCTCCTACTGTAGAGTAGTACCGTATGTGGAAAGAAAACTGTTGCTTGAAACAAATAGGTCATCTCCTCTCTGACCAACATGACATCCTTCTGCTCTGTCATTTGCTAGCTAAAAGCTAGCAAAGAGAACTAAATAAAGGCTGGTATCCTAACTCGAGACGTGTGCGTGTAAATCTGACGTTTGTGTAGATTTTGCACTGACATTCCACCCAAAGAGAGAGAGAGGGGTGTGAGAGAGCGAGAGAAAGAGAGGGAGAGAGAGAGGTAGAGATAATGGGAGAGAGAGAGAAACAGAGAGTTACCTTGCAGGAAGTGATGGTGGAGGGGCTGGTGAGCAGTGAGCACGGCTGTCATCTCGTCATGGTCTGACGGGTGGATGTACTCAAATATACTGTTTCCTGTCAGCTCCACCTGAGGGAAACACAGGATAGACACACTGATCAAATGTATAAGATGTCAATACATTCAGCATACACACACACACATACACACACGCACGCGCATGCACACGCACGCGCATGCACACGCACACACACACAGGCCGGCTGTGGCGCAGGAGGTAGAGCCGACGTCTAATGATCGCAAGACCGGCAGATCGTCGGTTCGAACCCCGGCTGGCTACATGCCATGTTGTCCTTGGGCAAGACACTGAACCTCAAATTGCTCCCAGTGAGCGGGCCGGCGCCTTGCATGGTAGCTTACCGCCATTGGTGTGTGAATGGGTGAATGAGAGGCCTTTGTAAAGCGCTTTGGAATAAGGCGCTATATAAGTCAGTCCATTTACACACACACACACATACATACATACACACATACATATACACAGAGAGATCATTATTGAATTATTAGTTCCTACATGTTTGCTTTGAAAATGTAGGATGTCTCATGTCAGAGAAGCTTATTGAATTTAATTGAGAAGAGAGAGAGAGGTAGAGAGAGGTAGAGAGAGATAGAGAGAGTTAGACAGAGGTAGAGAGAGATAGAGAGAGGTGAGAGAGAGAGGTAGAGAGAGATAGAGAGAGAGGTAGAGAGAGAGGTAGAGAGAGATAGAGAGAGGTAGAGAGAGAGACAGGTAGAGAGAGGTAGAGAGAGAGAGAGGTAGAGAGAGGTAGAGAGAGGTAGAGAGAGAGAGGTAGAGAGAGGTCGAGAGAGGTAGAGAGAGGTAGAGAGAGGTAGAGAGAGAGAGAGGTAGAGAGAGAGAGGTAGAGAGGTAGAGAGAGATAGAGAGAGGTAGAGAGAGAGAGAGAGGTAGAGAGAGAGACAGGTAGAGAGAGGTAGAGAGAGAGAGAGGTAGAGAGAGAGGTAGAGAGAGGTAGAGAGAGAGGTAGAGAGAGGTCGAGAGAGAGAGAGGTCGAGAGAGGTAGAGAGAGAGAGGTAGAGAGAGAGAGGTAGAGAGAGGTCGAGAGAGAGAGAGGTAGAGAGAGGTAGAGAGAGAGAGAGGTAGAGAGAGGTAGAGAGAGAGAGAGGTAGAGAGAGGTCGAGAGAGAGGTAGAGAGAGGTAGAGAGAGAGAGGTAGAGAGAGAGGTAGAGAGAGGTAGAGAGAGAGGTAGAGAGCAGTGGTGTAGTCTATTTTTTTTGTGTGGGTATACTGTGATTTTTCCCTCCCAGCCTCATATTGTTCATTTCGGAACGCCATAAAAATAAATCTGCACTCCCTGTCTAACATTATATCTGACATTACATGTTTTAAAGCTGATCTGTGCATGACAGTGCTGCATTTTGACATATTTCATGTTGCATCTCCCCCCGTTGATGGTATATGACTATAGTCAGTCCCAATGGTCCAAAAATCAAAGCTTCGTAACACAGACGGGGTGAATTTTATGAATGAAAGTGAAAGTTCTGTCACAAAACGCTGTTACGTATCCTCACACATTTTTAAGTGGGTATACGGAAATCCTTGGCCTTTCCTAGTGGGTATACGGCGTAGTCCTGCGTATCACGTAGACTACACCATTGGTAGAGAGAGAGAGGTAGAGAGAGGTCGAGAGAGAGAGGTAGAGAGAGGTCGAGAGAGAGAGAGAGGTAGAGAGAGAGAGGTAGAGAGAGGTAAAGAGAGGTAGAGAGAGAGAGCAGGGTTGGCAGAGACTCTGTAAGGTGTTTTGAGATCTTTGAAGTATTTAGCAGGATGATACTGTGTCATCTGAAGGGATTACATCACCACCGAAAAATGCCTTTCGTAGGGGGGGGCAGAGTGTTGCGTGTGTGTGTGTGTGTGTGTGTGTGTGTGTGTGTGTGTGTATGTGTGTGTGTGTAACAAGGGGAAGGCGGGGGAGGCAAATCTCTCTGAAATCGATCTGTGCGTCCCATTCACACCCGCTGCAAAGAGAGGGAGGATGATGTCAGGAAACACAAGGGGTTAATTTATCAAAGGGCCGATCATTTGCATGTGAACACAGGACACCGTCCCAGGGCTCCCGCTTTGATCTATTTTACCTCCCAAATTTGGGGGGCGGGGCCCAGCCAGCGAGCGGGTCACTGCTCACCACTTCAACGACAAATTGGTTTCTTCACAACGTGGAGTTAGGCTGGAGTAATCCCCCCGCTTTGTGGTGAGGGAGAGAGAGGACAGAGGGACTGCTCTGCTATTTGGTGTCAGAGAAACTGACCATGAGAAATGCACAGTGCCAGGGCAGCGAGTGTTCTGTATGGGGGGGTGGGGGGGGTTTACTACTTTCACATGTTGAGTTGTGGTAGCGTCACACCGCGGTCCCTGAGGCGTGGGCGGTGGAGTCGCGTTGGTAATGAGTGACCGTCACTGACGTCCATATGCTCTCTGACGTCAATACGCTCACTTAACAATAATGTCAGAGAGCGTATGGTGTATACTCACTCTGACACCATACTCTCTCTGACACCATACTCTCTCTGACACCATTCTCTCTCTGACACCATTCTCTCTCTGACACCATTCTCTCTCTGACTCTCTCTCTCTGACTCTCTCATACTCTCTCTGACTCTCTCTGATCCTCAACGTGACGATGACCAAAATGGTGGTGACTATTTCCAAGTCAAAGACATAAACTCTCTATTTGGACACAGCAGTAAGGGCCTGCATATTGTTCACCTTAATGTGAACAGTCTTGTGCCTAAACTGGACCAAATCAGAGAAATGTTCCATGACAGCAAGGTTCATATTTTGAGCTTCTCTGAGACCAAGTTTGATGAATCCATCAAAGACCCAGAGATTGAAATAGTTAACTACACAGTCATCAGAAACGACAGGAACAGGTATGGGGGTGGTGTCTGCATGTACATTCACAACGATATTATCTTTAACACCCGTGATGACCTGAATCATGACAAATTAGAATCTGTTTGGGTTGAAATTATCTTTAACAAAGCAAAACCGGTGCTGGTTGGTTCTATCTACAGACCTCCCGATCAGAGTGATTTCTATGATATTCTTGAGGGGTGCATGGATGACGTTGACTGTGTGGAAAAGATTCTTATTGGAGATTTGAACACGGACATGCTCAGAAATGAAGCATCCGTTTTCAAATCCTTCACTAGGTTTTCTGAATTACACGGTCTCCGTCAACAAATTACCAAACCCACTAGGGTGTGTATTTCTACTCAAACCACCATAGATCTCATTCTAACATCGGATGAGTCCAAAATCTCCAAGAGTGGGGTTATTGTATGTGGGCTAAGTGATCATTACATGATCTTTTGCACTCGTAAAAAACAAAAACCCAAGGCTGGCGGTCATAAAACTGTAACCACTAGATCCCTTAAATCCTATTCTAGTGAGGCCTTAAACCATAAACTGGAGAATCAAGACTGGTTTGATGAACTAAAATGCACACAGGTTGAAGAGGCATGGCTAGGTTTCAAAACCAAATTCCTAAATATTATTGACAGTATAGCCCCCATGAGAACCACCAGGGTTAAAACCCGATCGGAACCATGGATGAATTCGGACATTCTAAATGCTATGAAAGTCAGAGACCTAAAATGCTCTGAAGTTCAAAAATGCAAATCAAAATTAGTGAAACACTTAAACGAAGATCACAAAACCCACTTTGAGAAAATTAAAAAACAATGCAACAAACTATGCAATCAGGTAATTACCATGACCAAATCTGCTAAGAAAGAATACCTCGATAACAAAATCGAAGAAAACTTAAACAAACCACGTGACCTTTGGAAGCTACTTAATAGCCAACTAGGTTGCAGTCAAAAACTCAAAACCAGGTCTACAAACATCAGCATCAAATCTGGTGATTCTCTCCTTACAGACAAGCTGGATGTGGCTAAGTGCTTAAACACTTTCTTTACAACCATAGCCACTAAATTAGTTAACAATCTACCACCCCACTCAGGGCGTTATGGTGTAGAGCACATCCGTGAGTTCTACAATAAACTGGGTGTACGCAATGATGATTTTAAACTCTCCATGGTGTCAAACGATGAGGTGTTTAAAAAGCTAGGCGCTCTACACTCAGAAAAGGCCACGGGCCATGACAATATTCCAGCCAGATTTCTAAAAGACTCAGCTGCCTCCATTACCCCAATCATCACCCACATAATAAACCTCTCCATCAAACAGGGACACGTCCCCCTTGACTTTAAAATAGCAAGGGTAACCCCACTGTATAAAAAAGGAAGCAAATTAGACCCAGGCAACTACCGACCTGTTTCTATTCTTAATTCCATCTCGAAACTTATGGAAAAAATAGTTTATGAACAGGTCGATAGGTACCTTACCGAAAAAAAGCTGATGTATGAATTTCAATCAGGATTCAGAACATCCCATTCCACTGACACATGCCTTCTCTATTTGAACGACCACATCAACCATGAGGTGGACTCGGGCAAGTACTGCGGCATGGTCATGCTGGACCTCCAGAAGGCCTTCGACACAGTAGATCACCACATATTGTTAGACAAACTGAAAGCAATTGGGTTCGATAGAACATCGGTGAGCTGGATGCAATCCTACTTAGAGGGGAGGGAACAGGTGGTTAGTGTGAACGGAACACTGTCCCCCCCCCTCCCAGTGACCTGCGGCGTTCCACAAGGAAGCATTTTGGGACCTTTACTGTTCCTAATATATGTGAATGACATGTCATCAGCATGTGATTGCAATTTGTTCCTGTTCGCGGATGACTCGGCTCTGCTGGTCTCTGACAGGGACATATTGCAGGTGGAAAAAGCGCTAAGCACTGAACTGAGTAGAATCTGCATCTGGCTAGCTGACAATAAACTATCAATACACCTAGGTAAAACTGAAACCATCCTATACGGATCCCCATCTAAACTCAGAAAGGCTGAAAATTTTAAAATAAAAGTGGGTAACATTAATATCACAAGAAAAGAGGATATTACATACCTGGGCTCCATCTTAGAGGCAAATCTTTCCGGAGATAAAATGGCAGCAAAAGTAATCAAAAAAGTGAACCATAGAACTAGATTCTTGTACAGGATATCCTCACTTGTCAGTAAAAACACACTGAGGACCCTATCAGGAGCTCTCATTCAATGTCACTTCGACTATGCCGTAACATCATGGTACTATAGAACCACAAAGGCCCATAAAACAAGACTCCAGACAGCCCAAAATAAACTGGTTAGGCTTCTGCTAGGCCTCAACCCTAGGACACATCTAACCGCTGCTCATTTTTTGAGCCTTGATTGGCTACGAGTAGTTGACAGAGTGCAGCAGCTTGCACTGGGCCTGGTCTTCAAGATACGCTACACCACAAAGACACCCAAGTACCTGTCAACATACTTCCAAAAAGTGAACAACGTCCACACATACAACACCAGAGGAAGCTCCACGAACCACGTTCAACCGCGTTGCACCACAAACAAGGGGTTAAACTCGTTTGCAAACTATGCAGTAAAAATGTGGAACGCCCTTCCTATAATCTTAAAGGAGTGCAAAACACTGCCCACCTTCAAAACCACTCTCAAAAAACATTTACAGGAGGCTGCAATCCGTAACTGGACCCTCTAAATCAAAAATCAGATTAAAAGACCCGAACTACCCACTGTACATACTTTGTGATTTGTCCCCCGCCCCCACCTGTGGTGTATGTCCCCACCTGTCCTACCCGCTGTACATACCTTATGTTTTGTTGTATTGTTCTTCCCATGATGGATGTGTGTTTATCTTGTAGATAGTAATAGTTATTTGTCTGTATTATCTTGTAGATAGTACTAGCTTTTTTGTCTGTCTTACATGTAACGATGAATTGAGAATCAAGGACCCCAATTGAAATAAGCCAGTGGCTTTCTTGGGTTTTTATCCTGTTAGTTGACCTTGTATGTAATATGTACTTTCATGTACCTACTTCTGCAAATCTTCTAATAAAGTTTTCAATCAATCAAAAAAAAACACCATACTCTCTCTGACACCATACTCTCTCTCTCTCTGACACCATTCTCTCTCTGACACCATACTCTCTCTGACACCATACTCTCTCTGACACCATTCTCTCTCTGACACCATACTCTCTCTGACACCATACTCTCTCTGACACCATTCTCTCTCTGACACCATTCTCTCTCTGACACCATTCTCTCTCTGACACCATACTCTCTCTCTCTCTGACACCATACTCTCTCTGACACCATACTCTCTCTGACACCATTCTCTCTCTGACACCATACTCACTCTGACACCATACTCTCTCTGACACCATTCTCTCTCTGACACCATTCTCTCTCTGACACCATTCTCTCTCTGACACCATACTCTCTCTCTCTCTGACACCATATAGTCCAGTCAATCTGTGGTTTAACCCAGGGGAAATTGCAATAGTAATCATTCAAGTTTTTTTGTGATCCCTAGGGACAACCAAATAACATATTAAAAGTCTTAGTCTTAATATTTATTGGATCAAGGTAAATTCAGGGGTCGAAAATGTGGGTTTTTGTGCCAGGCGCAACACAGCCAGTTAATAGGATAAAAAAATTAACTAATAGATATCACCATGAAACTTCCCCAGTTAATCACTTACATTAAGACTACTATTTTTTGTATTACAAGTTTTCTGAAATATTATGTTTAAATATGCAAATTAGGCATTATCTAATTAAATATGTGCTAATTTGCATAACATTCAAGATCAGAAATCTGAACATTGGATAAAGCCAGGTTAAAAATTCTTGTTTCATCTTGTTGTCATATTAGAGTCAAGGTCCTCTATAACAGGGAATTTGGATAACTCTTTTTATCACTCCATAAATCTGAAAATGCTGTCAACAGCCATAAAAAGTAAGCTTTGCCATGTTTTTAGGAGTAAATGTTACATAAATCAGGCTATGAATGATATATTAACAAACCCCTCTATAGCAGAACTCGGAATGTAGATAGGAATACAACTGGAAAGTTTGGTGTATGTAAGTGCTACTGAAGTGGAGATTTCTGGCTCAGAGTATGAGAAAAAACAATTTTTGAGAAAACGGCCATTACCCACAATTATATTTTTATTTTATTGTATTCAAACAAAGTCAATCAAATTAGTTTATAACACATTTATTATCATTGACATTTCGGAACATAGAGAAATGTTAATGTTTTTCTATGAAAACCATGTTGCATATCATATACAGATTAAACACTTCAATGAGAAATAAACCACATAAACCTATAAACCTATTAAAACTTTATAAATACAATATTTAAAAAATTAGACCAAGCTTGAAATATGCCTTTACTGTAGGCCTACATGTAACCTTCACTCCATGTCCTCATCCCAATGTTGTGCCGACATATTCGCGCACACACCTCTGCATTCTGAACAGGCTACAGAGCAATCAAGTCCTTGACGACGGCATTTGCAGCGCATAGTGCCACAACCTGACTTGCAATTACAGCGCACAAGCTCCAACAAGTATTGAGGAGCAGGGTCCTGGTCAGAATGGATGGGAATGAGGCATGAGTCTTGGATCCTCCAGCCCCATTCCTCTGGTGGTAGCGAGTTTCCCATCCATTCCTGAACCTGATGGTACACTCTGAAGCTGTGAAGCATGGCAGACGACGATGTTCGCGGCAAGTTGCGAGGGTGGATAGCCGTTTTGCTGTCAGTCACTTTAGTATAAAAACTTTTCAGCCTGAGGTCATTGAGAGAATCCATTTCTGCTCCTTTGTAGATTAGTATCATTGCCCTTTCCCCTGCAGCAGCAATGTCATCCTTGGTAGCAGATTGTTTCTGAAAAATGCTGGCCTGTACTCTGAATGAGTCGCTTTCTCTAACCAGACCCAGAGATACCCCTTTCCCAACCCCAAAGAGTCTGGATGTTGTATCACAGCCAAGCATGGCATGCGCGAATAAGATGTTGTTGCTAACGTCTTCACCCAACACATCTCTTGCTTGCCCAATGTTCAAAAACCTGTAACTTGATGAAGACGACTTCTTGGGCTCAGACATGAAGTACAGTTCTCCTTGCTGATAATGGTGTAACAGAAGAATGAGGAGGTCGGTGTCGTCTCCAACAAGGACAGTTCGATGTTTCAATGCTGCTGTCACTGCAGTTTGAACTATGAGCACATCGGCGTCTCCCTGAGCATTGTGAATGTCAAACCCTGCAAGTGTTAGTCCCTCCCCCAACAGGTTTATGAAACGTTGTTTGTTCTCATTGTTTGACAGAAATTCCTGTTTTTTCAACCTCAGTGACATGGTGAATCCTTGAATGAAACCTTCCGGCCAGTGTTTGTGTTCCTCCTTTTATGGGCACCATCCTTTGTAGATGGCTGGTTGCTGTACCCATCAAACACAATCACCACTGATTGCCCATAATGTTTTCGAACATAACCTATGTACGTTTCCACTATTGCTCCATATGTTTTTCCTATCTCCCAGGGTAGTCGGTGGAGGAGGGCCCCTCCATCTAAAACGTACAGAATGTCTCTTTCTGGCACATCATCATGAGGGACTGCGTTCCATATTGCTTTTGCAATTTGGGGTTTGTTCGCTGGGAGAAACACTGTTTTCGTTTCGAAGAGCGCAGGTGGATACCCGCAGAGTTCATACTTGAAGGCTTCAGCTAACTTGTCTGCCTGTGTCCCAGCAATCACTAGTCTCTGAAACAAGAGCTGCGAATCAATATGGACAACTTCTTCTTTGTTCAGTTTGACTGTGGATTTGGAATCCATGGTGACTGCATGTGCTTTCCTCTTGAAGGTATATTCTGTCACCTTTTTCCCTACCATGTCCTTTAAGACCCTTCTACCAACTTCTTTTGAATGGTCCACATTCACCGCATTATGGGCTGTCACACCAGTGATTAGGTGCTGAAGGTGTTCATACCCGGCAAACGGATTTTGTGACTCCAACAATTGAAGTATTTTGATAGTGTCAGCGTTGTCTCGTGCCTGTCTTGATGCAGAAAGGTCCTTGTGCTGTTCACTAGTTTCATAGTTTACCCCTGTCACTTCTTTCATGGCATTGTTGATTTCAGATGTTGCAGATGATGTTGATGTTCAGATGCTGCTTTTCCTTCGAGCATTTTGGGCACCGTATTTGGTGTGTACACTAATTCAAGGATTTCTTCCAAGCCAGAGCCTGACATCAAATGGCCAACTGCGCCAAGGAAACTCATGAGCACATGGAACCCACCAAGTCGGAGAACGATAGATTTCAATGGACTGCCAGTTGCTTCACTTTCAATAATTGTCATCGCTTTCCACCATAGTGGTTGATCAAAGGTTAGAATTGGAGTGACCTGGTAGCGAGCTGCGTGATCATGAACGAACTGCAGAGTGGAATGAATGCAAGTCAGATCTCCTGGATCCATGTCAATCATGGGTAGGAAGATGACTGACGACTGACCAGGATGATCTCCAGTGTTGAGCATTTTCATCATCCCGGACCATCCAGGCCTTGAGCATTTGCCGAGCAGCAAGGACAGCTTCCAGAGTCTATCAGCAGGCGTCTCTCTATCGTCTTCAGAGTGCTCTTCACATTCCCTGTAGGTAAGATTCTTGAGGCCCCCAGACTTCTGTACATATGGAACAATGTTAATGCGTCCGACATCTGTTAGGTCCTTTGCTGTCACCTTGATACGTGGAATGATGGAAGCTTGTTCAATTTTGGGGGTGATGCATGCAATAATTCCCATGCCATGGAACGTTCCATGGCCATCAATTGTTCGGATATTATGGTCAGCATTATCAGCAAC
>NC_137689.1:31901531-31981531 GCF_963989245.1 Nansenia antarctica | reverse complement strand
TGTATTGTATATGTACGGTATGTATATACTGTATATATAGTGTGTATTGTATATGTATATATATATATAGTGTGTGTATTGTATATATATAGTGTGTATTGTATATATATAGTGTGTGTATTGTATATGTATATATAGTGTGTATTGTATATGTATATATAATATATATATGTAGTATATAGTATCTGACCTGGAGGAGATGTGAGCCCAGTTCCTTGGCCATGTTGTCCAGAGGGCTGAGTCTAGACGGCTGGCCCCAGGCGTCCCCCAGCCCTATGGAGGAAACACACAGACACCATGTCTTACATGTCTTACACATCGCTGACACAATATCACCCTACTGTACAGGCCTATACAGTACATCAATACAAACAAGTGCAGAGATACCTGAATTTCACTAATATGGATCTATCTCACCTCTATATATTTCCTATACACAGTAAACAAATAAAAAATAAATCAATAACCTGACTGGTATTTCAATTAACTGTCTCACAGCCTGTCATACCCCTCAAGCAAGTTGGGCCCTATTCAAAACAAATCATTTTCTTCCATAAGATTAGAAAACAACAATATTTTTCAAACACCGCAACAAAACAAGTTTGAATGAATATGAAGCCTTGGCAGCATTCATTGTACATGCATTATGCATTTCATGCAGAAGAAAAAATGCTTTTGAGTAAATGCTCTCACCAACTAATATAAATACAACACTATAGACGCACAGCATAATAATTTCCTTATGATCTTGAGTATTTTACATGAATTTACACTCCTCTGAACCATGCAGTAAAAAAAACTACAAACACCTGTCCTCATGTTCGGACTGACCCCTGCCTGCCTCCCCTACACTGTCTGACGTATAGAGTCCAAAGAAATGAATTAGGATCAGCTCACAAACAAATCATTCAGGTATCTTTGGCGGTGCCACACATAATGCAGAGAGAGGCACACACTAAGCTGTCACACAATGCCGTTTGTGCCAAATGAAGGGATGGCCTCTGGCCAACGTTAAAGGAGAATTCAACCCAAAACATGTCCTCAGAGTGCCGTTTCTACTTCTGGTTACCCATTGAAGTCAATTATAATTTGGTAGTTAACTTAATCACTCTTTTGTGATTAGATCTGAAGCTGTATTGTTCTTTGGTGGGATACTTTAATCATAATGGATACATCTGCTGTTGATAGGGTTAAGAGTTGGGAGGCACAGGTGCCTTTTTCCCTGCAAGCTACTTACCAATATACTGTATCTAACGGTATAATGGTGTGCAGTTTCTGCAAGCTGCACAGAATTACACACACACATACACATACACAGACACAGACACACGCACACACACACACACACACACACACACACACACACACACACACACACACACATACACATAACATCAGACAGTCCTGTAAAGCTGGACACTGGACAAAATTCTGAGAGATGCTTTCGCACGAAAATACAAAATATGTATTTGAAACCAATAGGAATAATATACCTTTTAGGAGTATGTATGCCAAATAGACGGCATATCTGAGTAATGGTCAACCTGAGTGAAGCTTGTTTGAGGAGAAAGCAGCCTATTGATGATTTCTACATCCAGTTTCATCATGCAGAGGAAGTTCAACATGGTGGAATGAGACGATGAGGAATTTAAATGCAGCAAGTCACATCAAACACCCACTTGATGCCATTGCAAGGAAGAGGTGGATAGATAGACAGTTAAATGTGTGTATCATTCTATTATATTTAATTCCAGAGGTCTAAAAATGTTATTATTCTACTTACATCTTGTGATCTTTTTGCTACTAGTATTCTAAATATGCTCTCTCTCTCTCTCTCTCTCTCTCTCTCTCTCTCTCTCTCTCTCTCTCTCTCTCTCTCTCTCTCTCTCTCTCTCTCTCTCTCTCTCTCTAAATGTGTTGGCGTTATAGCAAATGTCGTTATAGCAAATATATATATATATACGTGTGTGTGTGTATATATATACAGTATATATTTATAAAAGGCCAACAGTTTCATTTGGGTCTTCGAGATCGAGCTCTGAATTGCGATCAAGGGATTGTGTACTCTGACAGATTAGAATTTAAATTCAAATAATTTGTTCTTTCAGTTTGCGCACACAGTGCCCGAGAAAAACGGAGAGGCTACAACAGAAATATCTCAAAATATGTAGTTTACAGTATGAGCACATTAATTCGGGCTGTTTACATTAGCCGATATTTGCAACGTTGTTAAAGGACGGGATCTATTAGCATAACTTACAAATAAAATATGGAGTCGTTTAATAATCTTTATGGTAAGATTAATATAGACCTCTGAAATTCAATTGAGGATTGAGGACATACTGTATATAGCAAACCTCAAGTTTTAGCTTGAGGTGACTGCATTTTTTTTTTTTTTTACTTTTATAGAGATCTGTCCATGAAATAAAACAAAGGTAGCCTATATTACAGCACTGCAATTTATTGAAAAATTATATTTCGTATGTAAAATACGTTACGGTGACAATATGATATACCACCATACTGCAGGCTATCAATGTTAAACTGACATAGCCGAATGCTATTTAAAACGTAGGCCTAAGGCCTCTTGATTTGATCTCTCTACATGTTTCTATTGTCCCTTTTCAATGGTCCCTTTCCATTTTGTATTATGTATTTTCTCTGTCAAGCACATTTGCGTTTTGTATTTGTGTTTCGAGGTGTGCTTTAAATAAAGTCTGATTGGTATATGTATTAGATTGATGAAGAATTGGGATGTATCTTCTATCATTTTATCTTAATCAATTTATTAAGAAAGTCGTATGTGTGTACACACAATATCATGTCTAGAGACCAATTCCAAAAGTTATTTAGCCATCTCTGCTGGTTTTGCTCTATGGACTATCACAACACATTAAAAAAAGCAATAATTCATTCTCTAAATTGGCCAAATAACCCTGGCAAAAATAATTAAACACACTCGCAAGAAATTCGCCTATTTGATCAATTAATGTGTACAGACAACTAGAATCATTAAAATATTCCATTCCCATGTGCGTTTTCTTATATTCCGTACGTTCAGTAAAGGCTACAGTGCTCTGTAAATAAAGGGTTTTAATCAGTTTATTTCTTTAGTGAATATCACAGGATTTGAATTTTGCAACTGCTACGGGTGATTCTAAAACTTTGCAAGTCGTGTTCTGTATGACTTTATGAGTGATGACCAATTCTGGGAGAGGAAGAGAGCTGTTTTCCTGGGGTTTAGCCTGCCAAAGTGTTCAGTTTATTGGGCATAATTGGATAATCTATCATGATCCACAATCTCAAGCTACTTGTTTGGGAGTGGTAATGACACATTTACGCAGTGGGGGCCTATTTTAAGGATTTGGGGATGTGAGCTAGGCTAGGCTACGTAAAAATAGGACTTAATAAGTAATATTATATAACTATAAAAAATGTAAATGTGTCTTGTTCAAGCAAACATTGTGAGGTGGAAATGTAAGTCTGCATGACATGAAAATCCATGTAGCCTATATATATTTTGGACATTATAGCCTAATTAAGTGCTCGAAAACAAATGAATGAAAACGCATGTATCGTGCCATATATCTTTTTGAAACCATACCATGTTTGTGAGAACTGACATGTGTCTCCTCTCTTAAAGACATAATTATGACAAATCATAATTGACAGTGACACTTTAATGGGAAACCATGAATAAACTCACCATCCGGAAACACGGCTCTCATCTTCAGGTAACTAGTGGTAAGACGAATGATTGAAGCCTTATCCAGCTGTGAGGTGATGGCTGAAGGTAAAGGCAGTAATTTTGCCAGTTCATAAAATTCTCCATTTTCTTTCTCTCGTCTCGTCTTCGCTGCATTCTTGGACTTCTCCTTCATGTCTGGCTGATGATGCAAATGAATTCGTGTAGCATAACAAAGCACTCCTCTTCGATTTGAAAACGCAGATTTTGCCTTTTTTGAATCAGAAAATGCCCATATTATACACAGTGTACTTATGATTTATTTGTTTCAATATTTCAATAATTCAAATGTGAAGAAAATGTTTCTCTTCTAGTAGACCTACATCCCCGAGAAAAAAAACTGCTGCATGCAATTCATTAGAATGAAATCTAAAAAGGCCTTGTCATAATGTGAGTAAAACTAAAACAACGGCTGGATGCACAACACAATAGTTTTGATAAACAGTGCTTAAATGACCAGCATCCTCTAATTTTTTTAACGCTTTTTTTTTCTATACTTTTCATTTTATACACAAGTCACTGAGGTATGGGCTCCCTGATCTACCAGTGGAAGCAGGAGAAACAGGTTGCTCTCTGTTGACGGCGCAGACCCGGGAATAGGTCCTGAGTCGTTCTGTCAAACATACCCCTGATAAACGCCCCGTTTCGATTGGAAATACTTTCTTGAAGAAGGCCTATCAAAAAATTCTCCTAAATTCAATCACCAACAAAAGAGGTTTAGGACTCCGTTTACATCAAGTATCAAGTATCAGATACATACAAAGCAAAATTAGTTCCTATCATTTCACCTCAGCAAACTAATGGAACAGCGCGACGAAGGAGCAGAATTGGACACGAAAAAGTCGATGTATCCAACTCTTCCATTTGTCAAGTAATTATTTAGAACGTCGACATGCGCAAGACACTTCTCAAGACGTCCATGATAGGTTCTGGGTGATATTTGGCAAATTGACATTACCTGCTTTTGTCGTTAAATGTCACACCTCACAGGCTCCTATGTTTACAGTTGTTCATAACCAGAAACGTGTCCTCGGTTGCGCAGTAGTTAAGATGATATGTGTGAATAGGCCTTTGTGTCCTTCCAATGCAATGTCCACCTTGTTTCATCAGCTCAAGAGCACATCGACTGAGTTCTCAATTTCTTCATTTCAAGGCAGGTTCGTGAGATACATAACTAACATTGAGAGAGCATGAAGTTACCTCAGTGCACAGCAGGGACGCAATCTTTTTCTCGCAAAATCCTTCAGACGTCTCTGCATTGTTCGGTTCAATAATCCTAAAAGGTAGACCAATATTCTAGACAGCACCCGTTAATTCCTTTCGCAGAACCAACTACGGACTGAGGATAGGCGGTGCACGGACGAAAGGGCACAATTCCAAACAGTTACGTCACGGAGTCGCCGCTTCGGGCGAGTCAAGGTATAGGCAGTGCAATGAAACAGTCCGAAATATCTCATATCGACAGTTGCGTGTTTGATTTGACGTTGTGTTTTGTCTACAGCATCACAAGGCATCTTTTCTTGAGGAATCTCTATTTTCAATGCAAATTATGAGCTAATAATCCTGTGTGGCCAAGCATCCTTTGAATATACAGAAGTTATACCAGGGTGTGGGCATGTTCGTTTTTAAAAAAGTTTTATCAATGTATCAGCAGTTCATTTATAAACTCACGACAGTAAGATGATACTAAATGATTTGATTGTCATAGAAAATTAGAATTCTTCATATGAATAATTCTAGTTTTATATATAATAAATGCGTTCTTCGAGAAAATGACCAATTGAGAAAATGACCAATTGAAAATATTTCGATATGTAGGCTAGCCCTTTGGCCTATACTGACCGGAGGATTCAATTGGCCTATTGTAATTTGAATAATGTGGGTCTATGGAATTCCATATGCTTTCCATAAGTAATGTGTATTTTCAGTATGCTATTCAAACTACTCATTTCCAGATGCTTGTATCGCTCGAGTAAATATAATGCAAAGTTAGTGTGGTATCAAGTATATGCTTTCACCCATGGTGTTGTACTTTGGTGTATTTATTATTATTTTTAAATCATTTTTGTGGTACAGGCCAACTGTTTTCATCCCCACATGCAGAGGCCAAAAACATAACAAACCGTATTCAATTAACAACGTAATTAAAGCATCGAGGTAAACATCACAAGGTAGGCCGATACTCGCACATGGTTTAGTTTTCTAGGCTACATCAATGTAAATTACGCAAGAATGTCCAATGAACGCATTTTATGTACAAATATTAATGTTTGTTTAAAATAAAACAACCGGTTTTTGGCCACAATTAGGGATATTTTCTCATACTGAAGGATATTGCTGGATCCATATGCCTACAGACATCAGTTGAATGCCGTTTGAATTGTTTTGGTCTGATCTAACTGGATATAGGCTATACTTGAATAGTGTGATGATATGTGTTAAATTAAACCAACATGCTTACTATTAAATCTAAATCTAAAATAACGAAACAATCAGATAGGCTATCTCTGAAGATGTCAGAGATGTGGATATTATGGGCCTAATTCAGCTAAACACTAAATTAATAATGACAAAAAAATGCCATGATTCAGTAAATGAATTCTCCTTGAATTGTAAATAAATCATACAGTCTATCTTGCGTCCAAATAGGCCAGCGCCAGCCTGGTCTCACACGGCAGACCAGCCGGCCTGTCGGGGCTTCTCTCGGGATTATTCCATTTTGAATTGCACTTGCAGGCCACATTTAAGGTTAGGGTTAAGGTTAGGGTTAGGGTTAGGGTTAGGGTTAGGGTTAGGATTAGGGTTAGGGTTAAGGTTAGGGTTAGGGTTAGGGTTAGGGTTAGGGTTAAGGTTAGGGTTAGGGTTAGGGTAACCCTAACCCTCTCCGTTGGTTGTATCTCAAAATGTGGCCTAACTAATTAATGCAAATGCAATTCAAAATGGAATAATCCCGAGAGAAGCCCCGACAGACGCACATAACAGGCACCCCTGCGCTTTCAAACGAGCGAAAGTCGGAATTCGACGTTTCGACGTTTGGATGCGATGGAAAACGTCGAATTCTGACGTCTGCCGTGTGAGACCATGGCTGACCCACGTCCATAAACAGATTGCACACTCACATTTCTTAAAACTAACAGAGAAATCAAGTTGATTTTAGTTGGTCATGTTAAAAACAAATACAAGTTTTTCTCAAAGGCCATAGCTAGCCAATGAAAAGGTCCGGTGGGCTATATGAAAGCAAACACACCAAAATGATGTTTACAGACCAACACCTGGAGCAGAATGACATTAAAGTCCAAACTCTGTCCCAAGAACGCCAACATGAACGCATTTCCAGTGAAAGTCCATGTAGCAAACAAACAATCATGTATACACATATTGTGATTAAATGCAAATTAGGGAATGATGCTATTTGCTTGATTGACTGTAGTGATTAAGTAAATATTACATAACGATACTATTTACCTGTCCTAGAATTTAAATTACATTGGCTATTAGAGGGGTATCCCCTGACATGACACAAAATGGACCCAGTCAGCACACCCATGGTCTTCTTCAAGAGTAAAAAAAAAAAACTTGCCACAAACTCTGCACCCTCACCCATCTGCTGGTTTTAACACATATGCTGAATATGTATTTTTTTGTAATACTTGGCAATGTTGTGCTACTTACAGGAAAGAGCAGAGTGTGAACTGGAGTGATGCAAGGACGAGAGACGTGTGCGTGTGTGTGTGTGTGTGTGTGTGTGTGTGTTTGTGTGAGACAGAGAGAGACAGAGACAGAGAGAGAGAGAGAGAGAGAGAGAGAGAGAGTGAGAGAGAGAGAGAGAGAGAGAGAGAGAGAGAGAGAGAGAGAGAGAGAGAGACAGAGAGAGAGAGAGAGAGAGAGAGAGTGTCTCAATGTGTAAAGAGTGTGTGTTGTCTGGTCAGGATGGACATTCACTTGGGGTCTTGGCTGTAGATGGAAGCAAACTGTTTTTCAAACTCACAACAGCCATGACACATGCAGCAGCCTAACCATGACTTGAGCATGGGCTACTCAAAACACAAAAAGAGTTAATAAAAAAAGAAAAGAAGAGAAACACAAAAAGAGATCACCTTTTATATTGGGTATTATCCTCATGATATTCAGTTCGGTCTTCTCTCCATGTCTGTCTTAGTGAACGTCCATAAATGACAACATTATCAGTATTTGTTACAACAGAGAGTTGGTTAGTCCAACACATGCTTCAAACTTTCAATCACCTATCATTGTTTCTTATAACATTTAGCTTGGTTAAGACATTATGATCATGCGTATGGCACATATAACATATGAGATGGATAATTGCTCTGTCAGAAAAAACCCAACCCTGGGAGTCCTTCACACTCTGAAGAACAACCTTTAAAGAGGGCCGTAATCAGTTCATTTATTTATGTTACAGCCCTTGGCTGTGATGCTCGGCTATCGCTTTCTGCCTGGCTGTCACAGCTGATGGATTAACACAGCTGTAGCCTGATATGGAAAATCATGTCTTTGAGGACTCCTTCTTCTCGTACAGGGCAGGCCAAAGTCTGTGGTTTTCCCCAGTATACCGGCCCGCTACTTTTGCCCATATCCAAGACATCAATCTATGTTCCTGGACAGGCCAATGAAGATCTCTTTGAATAACTGTGAATGGTGGATACTTCGTTTTTTACTGTCTATGGGTATAGGTATGATAGTTTGAGAGAGAAAAAAATGGCACACAAAGTGGATACTGGATGACCAATGAACTTTGAGAGACCTCTGCTGTTTTTAAAATTCTTCAAAATATGAAATATCAAATGTTGAAAGTTTATCCAATGTTTCTTTTTGTATTGCTTGTAGCAAGCGTATATTTCCACATTTGCTACTTCAGGGAACGGCCATGTAAATAGACAAGATATCAAACTTAACCAACTGATACTCCATTTGTTGTTTACTTCAGAAGTCCCAACAGCCCCCCAACTTGAAAAAGTGAAGCTCTTTGGCAGAGAGAAAAAGGGAGAAAGAGAGAAAGAGAGAGAGACAGAGAGAGAGGTAAATGGAGAGGGAGAGAGAAGTGAAAAGGAGCAGAGGCAGTGAATAGGTTAACCCCTTATTAACCTCTGTTTGGTGAATTTATACACTAATTGAACTTTCACACTTCCAGGTGTGCTGCCCCTGCCCAGGTCATTGTATTCCCAGTAGCCTCTGGGCAGAACTTCACCTCACACTGAGAGAACCTGATATCACATGGACCTGCTGCAGGACCACGTGCTGGACTATACAGCTCACTCCTGTCTAATCTGACTTTGTTGTACAAGACATCAAATGGCATGTTGAAGAAGAATTGGTTTGAAACAATCACAGCAATGTTTATTTATTTCAATGACATTGGGCATTCCTGATCCAATTGATCCATAGGAACAGCAACCAACCACTATGACCTACACACTGTAAAAATAGTCTGGAGGACTAAACATGGAAATTGAAGTACTTAGTTCTTTTTCATCATTTAATGCCATATCATTTTCAAAGGGGGTATTGTTTTTAATTCTCAAACTGACACTACAGGGTTTTCCAGAGAAGGTTGTTTACCTTATTGGCATTCAGATTAATTGACATTGAACACATTTGCTTGTCATTTCATTTAGGTGTCGAGCTGTGGGGGAATAACATGAAAAATAGATTATGAAAATAAGTAGTGCATGAAAATAAACAGCCAGCGTGGGATGAGTGATGAGCATCCAAAGCGGAGGGTAAATGGTAAATGGTATTAGTATGTAGTCTTCCCTCTCCCTCTCTCACATCCTCTCAGACTGCCTGTGCACTAATGCAGTAGGCTTGTTTTTTCGCCAGTAAGTGAAGCAAAATAAAATGTTGGCAGGAGGAAACGTGCACTCTCAAGGCTTATTTCATACACCATTGAGTTCTGGGCATAGTCTTTCCTTGGGAAACTGTTGCTGTTGGTTGTAGGAACAATTAGAGTTTAACTACAAAGGACAAACATTTAAACAGTCATGGTCAGTCAGTTTCACCATTGAGAGTGTTTGAGGGCAAACGTAAATTAGAAGTGTGCAATTCCCAGAGACTGCTGTCCATGTTTGAGAGCCGTAAGTAACATATTGAAGCTGTATATATTTACATGCTAGGTAAAATAGCGCTAATGTTCGAAACTTTGAATTGTTAAATACTTTTTGTCCAATCTAGCATATACCAGTTTGGACCAGAGCAAAAGGACTTCCATTTGGGTGAAGCCAGCGGTTGGGGGATAACAGGCTGAGTGTGATCAGAGACTCTCGTTCTCTACCCAATTTGTTTGAAAAACCAAAATATCTACGCTGTCAGGGAGAGAGATGATTAATGATCTATGACTGGGTTTGATGCCCAAAAGAACTTCTGGAGATCACTCTCCTCCCATAGCACTTGGGAGGTTATGCTTATCTTTCTATAAGCTTGCATGTGTGCCTGCCCGAGCCATAGGATGGGATCTGAGTACAGTTATAATTACACACTGTATATAGGGCACTGTTGTGGTCTCTAGAGGCTAGTGTTAGAATAAAGGGGTATAGGCGGCCGCGGTGGGCCGAAGCTGTCTATCTGCTTTCGTTTGTGAAATGATCGATCTACAACTACAGACTAGTTGATTTTTTCATAATTTGGACAGAACTACTGGGAATTGTGCACATTTAGCCCATACTTCCCAAATTGCCTGGAATTAAGATGAATCAACCCTGTTCCACATAACAGTACGTAAACTGTCCTGGTGTGCCCAAGTCTATTACTAGGTGGTGGGCCGAACGCGTTTATCGCGAAGTTTATCTTTTTCCATCTACAGAGTAAACGATCTCTTACATACGATATTAAGTAATTCTCTTAAGTCTATAACAATTAGTTGGCAGCTGTATTTATGTCGGAGATTTTCACAAACTTTTTTTTTAATCGTCTGTCTGCTCAGGGACATCGCTGGTCGCTCTAGTTGATAAACCAATCAGAATTCGAGTACGGCTTCATTAGGACCCCGAAATGTAAACACTGGCTGTTAACCCTAGCAACTGACTGGATGTTAACCCTAGCAACCGCGGGGAAATAACGAGATGTGATGAATTATGGAGTGTTGTACGCATTTAACAAACCGAACGGACAATATTATAGCATTTTCAGATGCAAGTTGGACCAAAAATGTGTACATTGTTCTCTACAGTGGGTGAATCTTCACACTGCAGAAAGCCAAATTGCAGAAAGGGCTGTAAAAAATATATAACCTAGTAGTAGACAGTTACATTCCAGATGTGGCAGCTTATATGAATGAATGAATGGTCTTTATTGTCATTAATATAGTACAGGTACCATACAACGAAATTTGGGAGGGGGGGCTCCCCTGGTGCTAGGAAAAAAAATACTAAAAACTAGAAGGGAAAAGAGCTGGTTTACATAAATAAAGGCTATATACACTATCCACTATACTATACTTTACTATACAAATAAAACACTGTGCTGTACTCTATACTATGCTATAAATATCCTAACATTTCCTATCTCTGAACCTTATGTACCCGAGGGTTGTCATATTGCACATTCATTTAAAGTGTCGCAGTTTGCAGGTTTGAAATGTTCACAGTTGTGTTTCAGTATTGCACTTGATTACAATCTAGTAGCTGCCATCAAATTGTCTAGATTGTCCAGGGCCTAGAACCTAGGTCTTTGCTGTGTTCAGGGCCTGAATGGCCCTAGGGTAGAAGCTGAGCTTCAGTCTATTTGTCCTTGCGGACATGGTCCTGAACCGCCTGCCCGAGGGCAGCCGAACAAAGTGTTAGTTCCCAGGGTGGGATGGGTCTCTGGAGATCTTGGAGGCCTTCCTGAGGCAGCGTGTGTTGTACAGCTCTTCCAGAGAGGGGAGGGGGGCGCCGATGATCTTCTGGGCCGATCTCACGACTCTCTGTAGCGCTTTCCTCTCTGCGGCTGTGCAGCTGGAGAACCACTATAACCACAATATTGGCTACCATAGACAATGCTATATGCAGTATGCCAACATACGAAACATTGAAAGAGCCCGCAAGAGAAGGGAAAAATCAGTACAGGAGGCTGCAGGTGTGTTTTATAGCAATATAAGTTATTTATAAGAACAATATGATATAAACAAGCTACGATTAATATGACATGATATGACATGAACATTATTAACAATATGATATAAACAAGCTAAGATATGACATGAACATTATTAACAATATGATATAAACAAGCTAAGATATGACATGAACAAGATATGAACAAGGCATCAATGGGTCAGGGTCAGCCCTGTCAGGTCAGGTCCAGAAGATGTGCAGTGCAGTCCAGGGCTGAGCATCTGGGGTTACCTGGGGAAACAGATTAGGAGAGTTGTAAATAAACTAGGCTATAACTTTGGAAGCATTACTATTACAATGCATAGAGTATCATATGTCTCTCTCTCTCTCTCTCCCCCCCCCCCCCCCCCCCCCCCCCTTACAATGTAGTAGAAGCAGAAGGTCAAACTGAAAATGATACACCACCAAAGCCTAGACTTCTCCACTCAAAGACTACCACTACGTTCAGCCTAAATAAAAAAACACATCTTCTTCCCGCCCAGTGCATAATATGCAGACGGGACAAATATTTCACACTTCACCACAGCCGGAAGAGAGTCAAGTGGTGCATTTTGTCCCTGACACCTACAAAACACTGAGTATAAAGAACGCAGAACGAGGTCGACGAGCAACAAAAGGATGTCAGTTGACAACAATATATTCAGCTGACCAGAAGACACCAAGACAATGGTCCAAGTTCTTGGCTTGTGGCCAAAACAAAGAAAATCTACAACAGTTTCTTGGTCCAAGTCCAGGAAAGACCAAATTCAAGACATCACTTTGATTGTTGGACATGGGTCTGAGTGTCATGTGATCAGAGTCAACAGCAGTGGCACAGAACTTGAGGTTTTACCACTGCTCACACTGTTCTCAATACAGGAGGCAGACACCCGGCTGTTGCTTCACTGTGCACATGCCTCACAGTATAGCTCACATGTTGTGATCAGCAGTCCTGACACAGATGTGTTTGTACTGGCTATCGCTTTCTGTAAGGAAATAGGAGCAAACCTGTACTTCCACACAGGGAAAGGGACAAACAAACGCACCATACACGTACAGAGAATACACAGCTATCTTGGAGATGAAGTCTCTGATGCGCTAATTGGATTTCACTGTTTCACCGGCTGTGATACAGTGAGTGCACTGCACGGCAATGGAAAAGTGAAGGCCGTAAAAACACTCCTGTCCAACAAAGAGCATTGTGCTACTTTCCAAAAGTTGGGAACAGCTTTTCAACTGCCAACAGAGCTTTATGAGGAAATTGAGGCATTTACATGCGACCTCTACAACCACAAAGGCTGTAGGGATGTAAATTTAGCTAGGTGTCAAATGTTTAAGAGTGGGAAAGTGCAATGACCGAAGTCTACCACCAAATAAGGATGCCTTGCACAAACATACTCAGCGGGCAAACTACCAGGCAGCCATATACAGGAGGTCCCTTGAGAGCCAGCCAGACATCCCTCCGCCAATGAGCCATGGCTGGAAGATAGAGGGAGATTTCTTTGAGATTGACTGGATGTCACTTCCCCCAGCCCCAGTCGCAGTTTTAGAGCTTGTATACTGCTCCTGCAAAAAAAACTACATGTGTGAAAGGGAGATGCACATGCAAATCTAACAACCTACCATGTACAGACATGTGTCTGTGTTTGCACTGCGAAAACACACTAGTGTTATAAATGTTCTCTAACACTTGAATCTTTGTCTAGTCTCGTCAATTATAGGCAAGGCAAGTGAAGATACATTTAGTCTTGGGTTTTGTCTTACCAGCTCACCTTGTAAAAGTGAGACGATTGACAATATCAAAAACATGCTTGCACACACCAGTGTTTCCTCTACATGCATTTCATCGTGGCGGACCGCCACGATGGAATTTCCTCCGCCACCATTCCGATTTCTCAACCCAAAAAAAAAAAAAAGATTTAGGCCGCTTTTCAGACCTTCACAGCGCTAGACACACCCACAAGAGCTGAAACTGGACCAGTCCGTGTGTGTCGCGAGTATTGAACTTGAGGCTGCGTTCGTAAATTCGCTCTGAGAGCCCCGGAGCGCACACTGGGTTCAACGTCATAAAGGGACCAAGTCATTTGATTGGACAAGAGGCATTCCGTGAGTGCTGATCAGATTTCCAGAGCGTATTTACGAACGCGCCCTGGCTGTCACCCGAACACCGCGAGCTAGCGTAGTGTAGTGTAGTATAGGATGCGTAGTGTAGTGTAGTGTAGGATGGAGAGAGAGAGGAGAAGCCTCTCTATGTGTTACCTATGTCCAGTGTACTAGAACCACTCTAACAGGAGTGTTTGTCCGTGAATAACACCGGCTATGCCCGGGGTAGAAACACAAGACTATAGCTGGATAAGGTCTACACGGTCTACACGGTCATTTTAAGCCGTCGACCAGCCCTCTACGACCACGGGAAGTCATGTTAAAAGTGAAGATACTTCTGTTAAACTAAGCTAAGCTAAACATCGCTAATCGCTAACTCCCTCCTGGGCTTAAAGTGACAAGTAATAACGTTGTGAAAAAAAACGTCAGATCAGTGTTTTTGTTTTTATTGACAACGGAATTACATGCTGGAAAAACATGCAGACACAGACAATAAGAGACACACGGGAGAAGTACAGGAAAACATTTAATTTTTTGGGGCCATTTTGGGCTGAAATTACGTCGTTGTTTTGAGCGCGCGTGCACGCGAAAAAAATCGCGGGCGCGCGCGGTCAGCACTACCCGCCACCATTGTAAAAATTCCTGGAGGAAACACTGCACACATACTGTAACGTACTCACACACAAGTTAATGTTACTGGTCCCAATTTGGCACAATTATTACTGAAATTATTGAGAATAGACATAGTTGACATTGGTAACTTAGCTATTGTACCCTTTAAAGTTAGATAACTAGCTTGTTAATTAATTAGCTTCACAATCGCGGGTGACGTTTGGTTGGATTTTTCACTAAAATAGCATATTAGAACATGTTCGTATTGACACAACATGACATGGACTTGTTCATTAATATGTGATATGAATTAGTATGACATGCAAATCTTACCTGAAACATTACTTGACAGTAAAGTTATCCGAAACAACTCAGTCTTCTCGTCTTTCCAGATAATACTGTAGCGTTTGTCACAGACCAGACGGAGGGTTCTTGATTTCCAGCTTTATTCTCAGTTACAAGTTATAACTCTCTTAATATCACACACAATCTAAATCAACACCCAGCACTCAATCCTCTCGTCTCACTCTCCCGCTCTCCCTCCTAAGCCCCTCCTCTTCCCCAGAACCCTCCCTCCCCCGGATGAACGTCATCCAACAACAACAACTCTTAAAGACACAGTAATCTTAACCCACTAAAACTCAGTCCGTTACACTACCTCCCCCCCACAAAGTCACTCGCCCCGAGTGACCACTCAAAGTCTCTCAGGTACCTTGGGGGCCTTACTCTCCTCTGGGGCCACCTGGGGGTGGGGGGGTGGGTGGGCGACAGTTCATCGGGGGGGAAATCGGTTGGGGAGGGGCGGGGGTACGACACTCCATGGGGGGGGGATTTGGCGGGGTGGGGAGGGGGGGTGATAGTCCATTGGGGGGGGGGTTGGGCGGGGCGGGGGGGCGAAACTCCATCGCGGGGGGGATTTGGTGGGGCGGGGAGGGGGGGTGATAGTCCGTTGGGGGGGGGTTGGGCGGGGCGGGGTGGGGTCTGGTGCTCAACCCGGTTACCGCGCCGTTCACCCCCTTCTCCTGGGGGGGTGCCCGTGCCACGGTAGGGGGCCAGTCTATCTCGATGCAGGGCGACTCTCCTACCTCTTGGCGGCAGCTGGACCCTGTACACGACTTCGCTCAGTCTCTCGAGGACCCTGCAGGGCCCCATCCACTTGCTGTCTAGTTTGGGGCACCTGCCTTTCTTTCTCTGGGGGTTGTAAACCCAGACCAGCTCCCCGGCCGTGAAATGCTGCCCTTTGGTGTGCACGTCGTAGTTCCTCTTCTGTCTCGCCCCTGCACTCCGCAGTTGTTTTCTGGCGAACTCGTGGGCGCACTCCAGTCGATCCTGCAGCTTTCGGGCATATTCCAGCCCCGGGGGGTCCACCGGGGGGTCGGGCGGTCTGCCCAACATCATCTCAGCCGGGGTCCTAATCTCCCTGCCCAGCATGAGAAGTGCGGGGGAGCAGGAGGTGGAGTCTTGCGTCGCAGACCGGTACGCCATCAACACCAGGGGGACATGCGCGTCCCAGTCTCGCTGGTGTTTAGCCGTCACTATGGCCAGTTGCTGTCCCAGCGTGCGGTTAAATCTTTCAACTAGTCCGTCGCTTTGTGGGTGGAGGGGTGTGGTGCGGGTCTTGTGGGAGCCAAGCTTTTCGCACATGGCCGCAAACACGCGAGATTCAAAGTTCCTGCCTTGGTCGGTGTGAATGACCTCAGGGACCCCCAGTCTGCTGAACATCCCCTCCACCAGTGCATCCACTATTGTCTCTGCTTCTTGGTCCGGCAGGCAGTACGCCTCCGGCCACTTTGTGAAATAATCCATGGCAGTGAGGATGTAGCGGTTTCCTTTGTCTGAGCGAGGAAACGGCCCTAGCACGTCAATCCCCACTCTCTCCATGGGACAGCCTGTGGGAAACTGCTGGAGTTGGGCGTGAGATGTGCCCGTGGGGCCTTTACGTGCTGTGCAGCTGTCACAGCGGCGGCAGTAGTCCCCCACGTCCCGCCCATGTTGGCCCCAGTAGAACCCCTGACGAAGGCGGCGGAGCGTTTTGCTGACCCCGAAATGACCAGATCCAGGGGCTCCGTGGACTGATTGTAGCACCGTTTCCCGCAGGGTCCTGGGTACGACCACCTGCCACAGCGTCTCTCCTGTGGCCGCGTCTTTCCACCCCCTCTGCAGTACCCCGTCACACAGGCGCAGGTTGGTAAACATACTCCACAGCCCCTTTGTAGCCCTTGAACACAGGCCGATCTCTTCCAACCGGGGTTGGTGTTGCGCCGCTACCCACGTGAGCACGGGTCCGATGTCAGCATCCTCTTCCTGTTTGCGTCTCCACTCTCCCGCGTCGATAGCTGTTAGGGCCGCTGCGGCGCATCTCACCCCTTGTCGCAGCTGCTCCTCCTCCCGCACCTCTCTTCTTTCACAGTAGGTACAGCCGTCAGTGGCGCAGGGCCGGCGGGAAAGCGCGTCCGCGTTTCCATGCTGTCTACCCGCACGGTGGATTACGTTGAAGTCGTACGCCTGTAGCTCCTCGATCCAGCGTGCCAGCTGGCCCTCTGGCTCTCTGAAGGTCATGAGCCACTGTAAGGCGGAGTGGTCACTCCTGACTGTGAAGTGGAGGCCCCCGAGGTAGTACTTGAAATGTTGGACAGCCCTGACCACGGCGAGCAGTTCCCGCCTGGTGACGCAGTAGCGGCGTTCATGTTTGTTGAGTGATCCGCTGTAGTACGCCACCACCTTCTCCCCCTCCGAGGTCACCTGTGACAGCACCGCCCCCACGCCGACATTGCTGGCGTCCGTGTCGAGTATGAAGGGCAGGGTGGGGTCGGGGGGGGTGAGGATGGGGGCCTCCAAGAGGGCCTTCTTCAACGAGGTGAATGCTCCCTGGCACTCGTCTGTCCAGATGAACTTCTCCCTGGGCCGTTGTAGCCGGAACAGGGGCGCGGCTATGGTGGAGAAGCCCCTCACGAATCTCCTGTAGTAGGAGGCTAGTCCTGTGAAACTTTTCACTTCGGAACTGGAGTTGGGGGTGGGCCAGTCTTCCACCGCTTGCACCTTCTCCTGTGTGGTGCTGATACCGCCAGACCCCAGCTTGTGCCCCAGAAAGTTGACCTCCCGTCTCATGAAGTGGCATTTCTGGGGGTTTAGTTTCAGGCCCGCTGCAGCCACCCTCTCCAGCACGCGTCTGAGCGCCCTGAGGGCCGTCTCAAATGATTCTCCATGGGCCAGGATGTCGTCCAGATATACGACACACTCCTGGCGGGGGATCCCAGCGAGCACGTTGTCCATTAGTCTCTCGAATGTGGCGGGTGCATTGCAGAGGCCGAAGGGAAGAACTTTGAACTGCCACAGGCCCCCGTGTGTGACGAAGGCGGTTTTGGGTCTGGCGTCGGGGGTGAGGGGGACCTGCCAGTATCCGCTGCGTAGATCCAACGACGTGAACCAGGAGGACCCCGCCACCGCGTCGAGGGACTCGTCGACTCGTGGGAAGGGATAGGCGTCCCTTTTGGTCACGCCGTTGAGGCGTCTGAAGTCCACGCAGAAGCGCCAGTCGTCCTTTGTTTTCTTGGGGACCATGACGATTGGGGCGGCCCAGGGGCTGGTGGAGGGTTCAATGAGACCCGCACGCTGCATGTTCTGTAACGCCTTCTCTGCCGCTGCCTGTCGAGCCATCGGCAGGCGTCGGGGTCTCATCCTGATGGGTGGAGCATCCCTCGTATCGATGCTGTGTTGGGCTAGGTGGGTCTGTCCCACGTCGTCCTCTGACAGGGAAAAACTGTCCTTAAACTCTAATAACAGTTGCCACAGTAGGCCCTGTTCAACATGCGACAGTCCATCACAGTTCCCCTGCCACACCTCCCTCACGACCGAGACCCTCTCTCCGTCTTCTCCCCCCCCCTTACCAGCGGGCGCAGCGGGTGTGGGGTGCGGTTGCGCCTCTGTGGTGGTGGGTGGGGCATGGGGTAGTATCGGGTGTCTATCCGGGACGCCGCCGGAAGTCGTGTTGGCCGCTGTCTCAGTCGTCAGCACTGCAACGGTGGGGGTCGGGGAACGTTTCGGCGGGGTGGGTTGTCTAGTCATCTGCACTACGTGTCCGTCTGGGAATGTGAGTGTCCCCCTCCGGGTGCTAATCACACAGTCCAGTCTTTCGAGCACGTCCAGTCCCAATATGCAGTCTTCTAGATCCGCTACCCATACTGGGCAGTGAACTCTCTCCCTCCCGACCCCCACAGTCTCCAATGCCTCCCCCACCATGGGTGCCCTGTCCCCGGTTACTGTCTGTAATCTCACCGTGGTGGGTAAAACTGTGGTCCCGCTCCCCACCGCGTCGGGTCTCACCAGGGTGGCCGATGATCCCGTGTCGACGAGAGCGGAGCAGCATATCCCCCCAAATGTCACCGGGGTGTACCAGCAGTTTCCCGTCCCCGTCCACCCCAGCATGACGACCTGCACCTGCTGGCCGCCCCCACCCTCCCCTGTTTGTAATGTCCCCACCTGGTCGTGTCGTGTTGTCTTCCCGCCTGTGCGGGGTCGGGACGCCGCCCCGGGGAGTCGCACCGTCCCGGCTATACGTTCCCCGTACTGTTTCCCGGTTTCTCCGCCGTGTTGGTGCACTCTCTGGCCAGGTGGCCGGGTTTTCCGCATGCCCAGCAGAGCCTCGGTCCCATCCATGGCCGCTGTTGTCCACTCAGCGAGGCAGCCCGTACCAGTTGTGTTAGCTCCACCGCCCAGGCCGGCGCCGCTTCACTCCTCTCCGACACGACAGCAGCCCTCACCCTCGGTGCGTCCTCCAACGTAGCAGCGGGGGTGCCAGCGCCCAGCATCTCCCTCTCCGAGGCTAGCTCCAACGCCTCCAGGAGAGATTTAGGATGAGCCAGCAGCGTCTGGACGCGCAGATCACTCGGCAGTAGTGCCTGTAGGAAGTGGTCTCGAGCTAATTCACTCAGGATGGACGGGGGCATGTGAGCATAGGCACGGTGAACGAGCCTTTCCACTTCATTGGCGAGATCTCTCAACGGCTCCCCGGGCCGCCTCTTTCGACTGCACAGTTCAGAGCGAAGCAAGCTGTCCGCTGAACATTGTCCAAAACGCCTCTTTAATGCCCCCACTAAAGCATCATAGTCACTTCTATCATCCGGGGTCAGTAACAGCAGGCTTGACAGAGCATCACCAGTAAGACACATTGCAAGCTGTAGCGCCTTACTTTCTTTGGACCAATTGTTAGCCCTGGATAACAGTTCGAATTGTGCATGAAAAGCCTCCCAATCAGCCTTGCCATCATACCTGGGTGTCTTCACTGAGAGGGGAGCAATGTTGACGTCATCGCTCCGTGCCCGTGGCCCTCTGCGCGCCGCACGTCTGTCCATGTTGTGCGCAGCTGGTTGAAATCCGGCCTCGTTAGCCATTTGAGCCGTCATTCTTCTCACCCGCTCTCTGTGTTCCGCCTCCTCGGTTGTCTCCTGCTGGCTCCGCTCACGGCGTTCCGCCTGCCATGCTGCCGTGTATCGACCCCACGCGCTGTCTTCCTCCTCCCGCTTGATCTTGTCCGCACCGGCGGGCAGCATGACTCCGTCGGGGAAGGGCGAGTGCGTCAGGCTAGCTTGCGTTAGCGGTTGTAGGCGTACTTCCCTCGTAGCTTCGTGTTTCTCTTTGTTTTTTTACTTCTGACACCAGTGTAGCGTTTGTCACAGACCAGACGGAGGGTTCTTGATTTCCAGCTTTATTCTCAGTTACAAGTTATAACTCTCTTAATATCACACACAATCTAAATCAACACCCAGCACTCAATCCTCTCGTCTCACTCTCCCGCTCTCCCTCCTAAGCCCCTCCTCTTCCCCAGAACCCTCCCTCCCCCGGATGAACGTCATCCAACAACAACAACTCTTAAAGACACAGTAATCTTAACCCACTAAAACTCAGTCCGTTACAATACGTTGTTTACTTCCTAGATCCGTATTTTGAAGGAATATCATTGGCAGACGTCAAGTCAGGTGACGCTTTAACGGGTTTTGATTGGTTAGTTAGCGGCATAGTAGCCCCAAGCATTCTCCTTATTAACTTGTGAATCGTAAGTTTACTTTTCATAAAACGTCGTTCGAAAATCGGCTGCCAACTGACGGAAACATGTTCCAAAAAAAACTATTTAGCTTAATGTAGGTATTTAGTGAATGTAAAACTGTTGGATATGATATCAAGTGGGTTCTTCATCGCTTCGTTTGTCTTCCTATGCCAAAAACCGGAAAACACATTTTTCACAACAAGACTTGTTTGGCTCGATTGTGAGCTTTCAAAATTGCAGAGATGGGGACCTATTAATTAAACCCTGTCACATATGCACTGCCTTGCAGGGTCGACTCATGGCTGGTGAGACAGACCACGCTGTATGGTTGTCATGGTCAGTGGTGTTGCTATAACTACACTTTAATTCGGGTCCTGGTATGAAGACATGGAAAAGTTTGGAGTGGATGTAGGAATGTTTTGGGAGTTGACTTGACTTATCATTCCCTCGCCGACCAGCTGGTGATGACACAGAAAAGAGGGAAACAATTTTAGGTACCCTGGCCAATAGAATAATGAAGCCCAGCCTGTAAGTTTGGACGTGCCACTAATTATGAAAACAGACTTAGGCCCAATGCTGGGTAACAGTAGTGAAATGATACTCGTACTCTGGTAAACTGCCTTACTGTACATAGCAGAGCAACCATAACTCATTCTTTGCTTTTAGGTGCATGAGTGACCTGCCATCACAAACATCTCACCAGTGCTTGTCTGAGGACAGTTCAAACAAATCAATAACTTGACATGGCAAGAAAATGAATGCTGTCTGGATCGTCTGTGGTTTATGTCTTTACTGTGATTTAAAGCAGTTATACAATTTGTTGAGCGAGTTAGTGTTTGTATAGTATAATTGCTGGCTTCCTATCGCACAATGCAGTCCAATGGTTGCGAAAGTAAGACATTTGGTCAATTCTTCTGAGATGGATTTCCAATTTGATTCATATGGCTACAGTGTGTGTTCAAAATAAAGATGTTATATATATATATATATATATATATATATATATATATATATATATATATATATATATATATAGTATAGCCCTGGCTGGGAAGCCCATGTCCATACAGTGACAGACATCAAGCTAGCCATTAAAAGGTTAGATTCCCTTACTCTTTACATTCTGAATGGGTAACCTAACCATGTGTTCTCTGCCTTGCATACAACGGCTCCAGAGCAGAGGGCAGCGGTGACCACATCCACATATGTACATCTGGGGTAGCTCCTTTACTACTCCTTGAGCGTGTCTTGCAATTCTGAACCTCTGAAGATCTTTACTTACTTAGAATATATTATGTTTGAGGACTTAATGTTCTACCCATCAGTTGTGCGTGTGGCATTTATCAGTAGCACGTTATCAGCAGGGCTACAAAATGCCTTCGTGCGTTTGATTTCCCTGAGGAAACGGCTTTTTCAGACCCGCGCGCGAGAGAAGGCCTCCGGTAACACTCACTCCCACTGGCGACCCACCCAGTTCATTCAGGCTACTGCGCTAATGGAAAAACAGAATGGCCGTGGAGCAGAGCGTGGATGAAATACGGTGGTCTAATGACACACTGTTAGACGGAAACACAATATTCTATCTCCTTAACGGGATTACCTTTCCAAAGGGCTGTTACAAGTTTGGGTGATAGCGGAAGACTTCGCGTCTTTTTCTCCGATAGTTGATCCAGACCTGCTGTGCCGGTGACTAGTTGTAATACATGAATATGTCAGACGTCTGTCAGACTTGTCTTGAGCTATCATACACGAATCAGAAGCTCTGGAAACTCATGTCGAAATGCTTCCTGGTGGTGTCAATATCTGATCAGAAAATACATTTGTAAAGAAAATCTGCTTCCGCCATCTGGAAGTGAGAACTTAAAGCCTCCGCTCCTGCTTTCAATATAGCCTATTATCACAGTATTGCCCAGGCTCGTGCAAATGTGACAGAGCAGTGTGCTGTAGAGTCCTGTTCCATCCTCTGCTGATGAGGAGCCATTCCATATGGAGATCACTAATTAGAGATATTTGAGAAACTTATGAGGGCCTAGTGATTATAAATAGTAATTAGAAATTAAAAAACAAACAAGTTTAGTTCTGAAAGGAGCCACGTACGCACGCACACACACACACACACACACACACACACACACACACACACACACGCACACACACACACACACACGCACGCATACACACACACACACACACACACGCACACACACACACACACACACAGACGCACGCACGCACACACACACACACACACACACACACACACACACACACACACACACACACACACACACACACACACAGACTAGCTTTATTAAAACCTTTGAACATCGAGCCAAACCTTGTGTTGTGAAGCGCAGCTGCAGTGCCACTTTTCAAGGGAGATTCCTCAATTACAGAGCTCAAAGCATATTAAGACGAACACAGAAACTAAGCTCTCATGTAAACACCGTTATTGGACAAACGACAGTCACGTCTTTCCCACTGAAATGCTCAATAAACCAGTAATGCAGAGGCATTAACGCATACAGCCTATTCGTCTTACAAATGAACCTTTGTCCAATTAGACGCTATATATTTAATTTCACAGTCGTTGTATTTAGCTGCACCTCGTGGATATGTGTGCATTACTGAGTTTTGAATGTGTTAACTTATTGCCAAATAATGATTGAATTTAAACATGGTTGAAAGGCGATATGCTTCTGGTAGGCTAAGAGATACGCGATAATTAGGCTACATGATAATTGTTTGGTTTAGTCTCTTTTGTTTTATCTAATCACGTGACAGTGTCTATTTGCACACCTGTATCGGCACTGGAGGGTGCTACGCAACCAGTTCAGAGAGGGGTCACGTTATCCAATTGAACTGGAACCTGGAACCTCACTGCGCACTGTCGCTTTCCACGTTTCACGGTGACTACAGCCTGCAATGCAATCATTTGAGTAGCACCTTCGATTCCCTCGGGTAATTCCTCTCAGCACATTATGTTTGTCGAATAGAATAACATAGAATGTCAACAGGACTACCTAACAGGACACAATGTTATCCAAACATAAATGTCCAATGTTTAGAATGTTATTTATTTTTAATTGTAGGCTATTATGCACAATGAAATTGCAATAGTCCTGTTACAACTTTCCAATATTAGAGATTTTTGGGCTTTTGAGGGCTATCCTTTGCCAATTTACTTAAAATAAGTCAATCTGATGCAGAAGTTTACTTTAGCACAACGGGGATAAAATATTTAACTTATGTTTTTCTGCACTTAATTCGATCAAAGCCAGGAAAACGACTGGTATTGACGGAAGATCGTGTAACCTCATCTGAGGTATATTAATACAAAATGTAAAAAAACGGCTAACCGGGCTGCATCATGGACTGTAGCAATTGGTGGAAGTAGTCTTGTCCTATCCTTCTCAAATGGGTTATTAACATGTATTTATCATTCAATTAATAATAAATTTTGCCATTTAGCAGACGCTTTTATCCAAAGCGACTTACAATTACGAATTACAGGGACATTCCCCCTGGAGTAACTGAGGGCTAAGTGCCTTACCCAAGGGCACACTAGTAGTGGTGTGGCTTCAGGCGGGATTTGAACTCACAACCTTCCGATCACAAATCCAACTCACTATCCACTAGACCACCACATTCATGTATTAATAATCATCTGTACACTGTTATTCATTATCCATTGGTAAACGAATTAATATAATTATTATGTGTCTATTGTTGTTGCTGTTGCTGTTGTTGTTGTTGTTGTTGTTGTTGTTGTTGTTGTTGCTGTTGTTGTAGGATCAGTTTTGTTCTTAGTAAGTAATTTTAGACCAAAGAAACTATGTTTTTACTGGTGTAAGCAAATTGTAATGATGCATAATAACGATACTACATCAAACCTAAGAATTACAAACAACAATACAAATACAATGACAATAAACTACAATAATAATAATACACTGAAAAAAATAGAGTAAATACAGAGAACCTTTGTGTCTGTAACCTTTGAGTTAGCACTCTAGTCCCAGCCTCTACTCTAGTAACAGCCTCTACTCTAGTCCCAGCCTCTACTCTAGTATCAGCCTCTACTCTAGTAGCAGCCTCTAGTATCAGCCTCTACTCTAGTCCCAGCCTCTACTCTAGTATCAGCCTCTACTCTAGTCCCAGCCTCTACTCTAGTATCAGCCTCTACTCTAGTATCAGCCTCTAGTATCAGCCTCTACTCTAGTATCAGCCTCTAGTATCAGCCTCTACTATCAGCCTCTACTCTAGTCTCAGCCTCTACTCTAGTATCAGCCTCTAGTATCAGCCTCTACTCTAGTCTCAGCCTCTACTCTAGTATCAGCCTCTAGTATCAGCCTCTACTCTAGTCTCAACCTCTACTCTAGTATCAGCCTCTAGTATCAGCCTCTAGTATCAGCCTCTACTCTTGTATCAGCCTCTACTCTAGTATCAGCCTCTAGTATCAGCCTCTACTCTAGTATCAGCCTCTACTCTAGTCTCAGCCTCTACTCTAGTATCAGCCTCTACTCTAGTCTCAGCCTCTACTCTAGTATCAGCCTCTAGTATCAGCCTCTACTCTAGTATCAGCCTCTACTCTAGTCTCAGCCTCTAGTATCAGCCTCTACTCTAGTCTCAGCCTCTACTCTAGTATCAGCCTCTAGTATCAGCCTCTACTCTAGTATCAGCCTCTACTCTAGTATCAGCCTCTAGTATCAGCCTCTACTCTAGTATCAGCCTCTAGTATCAGCCTCTACTCTAGTATCAGCCTCTACTCTAGTATCAGCCTCTAGTATCAGCCTCTACTCTTGTATCAGCCTCTACTCTAGTATCAGCCTCTAGTATCAGCCTCTACTCTAGTATCAGCCTCTACTCTAGTATCAGCCTCTACTCTAGTTTCAGCCTCTAGTATCAGCCTCTAGTATCAGCCTCTACTCTAGTCTCAGCCTCTACTCTAGTCTCAGCCTCTACTCTAGTCTCAGCCTCTACTCTAGTATCAGCCTCTACTCTAGTCTCAGCCTCTACTCTAGTATCAGCCTCTAGTATCAGCCTCTACTCTAGTATCAGGCTCTACTCTAGTATGTCAGATGCACTGCAGAAAAATATCCATAGTCCTTAAACAGACACGTACGCACGCATGCACGCATGTACCTCCCCCCTCCCCAACAGACACACACACACACACACACACACACACACACACACACACACACACACACACACACACACACACTCTCTACTCTAGTATCAGCCTCTAGTATCAGCCTCTACTCTAGTATCAGCCTCTACTCTAGTATGAGCCTCTACTCTAACACAACCACCCCAGTGGCGTACCGCAAAATCCCGAGGCAAGGTGGCGGCGGGGGCCCTTTCGCAACGGAGTAAAAAAAAAAAAAAAAAAAGTAGAAGTAGAAAAGATAATTTCCAACCTAACCCATCTAAAAACTTCTAAATCCACCAAAAACCAGCCCATCTGGCAACCCTGTCTCCGCTGCATCAGAGTGTACTTGTTGCGCAAAATAGGCCAGGGTTTGTCAAATCCTTTGTTGGACATCTCGTTTCTTAAGTCCTGGTATATTGTGGCATTTCTTTACTGTTTGCCATCTGGTCTAGGAATACCCAGGGAGACGCAGACAGCAGAAGTAGAATAGTAGAATAGAAAAAGAAACAGCTATATTATGTAGCCTAACCATGCTGAATTATGTACGATGCACTGACAGTCTGTGACTGTGAACCTGGCCGGACCCTGCCCTTCTGCCTGAGTTTGAGTATGATGCTGCCCAAATAAATGTTATTGTTTAGTGCTGTACGCTTTCGTGGTATTATATTGTGTGAATTATCATCTGTATGTTGTTTTTCTTTCACTCGACTAACCGCCGAGATAATACTTGAGACATGTACTTCCGTCAACTTTTGTTGTTGTTGTTTTTTTTACAATATCGGACCGACAGTCCCACATATAGCGGCTATAATGTCCGAATAGAGAATCTACCACCACCTAAAGAATGCTTATTGTACTTGTATCCATGTTGAAAGTGAATGACACAGGGACAGACAATCAGGCAGCAAGGTGCACCGAAGCGAACTGACGCTGAACCCCTCATATAGAGCTTTCACACCGGCAATGAATTCGTGCCGGTTCGCGTTGGGTAAAAGAAAAGATGACATTTTTCGAAGTTTCCCAAAAAAAAAAAAAAAAAAAGTTTGTATCCAATGTTAGGGGGCCCCATAGTGGCTGCGTCGCTTGCGGGCCCGTCCGCTACGCCACTGAACCACCCCCCTGCATATCACACATAGAAGCACACCACACACACACACACACACACACACACACACACACACACACACACACACACACACACAGTCCCCCTTCAAACGTTTGGTTCCTGTCCATGAGAAGGTCTTGTTGATGAACATTTAAACAAGGTTGCCTCCTGGTGGAGAGCCTGTGTGTGTGTGTGAGGCTGGGTGTGTGTCTGAGGTTGGGTGCGTGTGTGAGGCTGTGTGTGTGTGTGTGAGGCTGGGTGTGTGTGTGTGAGGCTGTGTGTGTGTGTGTGTGTGAGTGAGGCTGGGTGTGTGTGTGAGGCTGGGTGTGTGTGTGAGGCTGGATGTGTGTAAGGCTGGGTGTGTGTGTAAGGCTGGGTGTGTGTGTGCTCCAGGTGATGCCCACGGCCTGGAGGTTGGGGTGCAGGTTTCTGGAGGTTGGGGTGCAGGTTTCTGGAGGTTGGGGTGCAGGTTTCTGGAGGTTGGGGTGCAGGTTTCTGCCACGCGCTCTGTAGTCTAAATCTAAATGATTGTTGTTGAGATATGCAGATCATGGGAATGATGTCCATGGATTTACTAAATAAAGGGAGTGGTGATTTGAATGGAGTCCACAAGATCCGACAAGGACTAGTGCTGTTGTCTAGGAGATTACAAACGCTCTCTACAGAAACAGTCAGCATGTACTGTCTGTATATGGAGCAATGGCGCTGTAAGAGAGAAGGCCTTCTGACTCAATAACATCCCTGGGGTCATTTCTCCAGGACCTTTTCTCTTATCTTCTTTGACTGCAGAATGTAGAAAATCAGCATTTGCACATACAGACATACAGACATACAGACATACAGACATACAGTGTCCCTTTACATACACACACACACACATACACGCACACACACATACACGCACACACACATACACACACACACACACACACACACACACACACACACACGAGTGTCCCTTTAACTTCCAGATCTGTTGTAAAGAGGTAGTTCTCATGACCACGTGAGCATGCCCCTCCCTCTGTGTCTTGTCTGATTAAGCCCTCGTTCACTCTGGACCTGGAGTCTTGTCTGATTAAGCCCTCCTTCACTCTGGACCTGGAGTCTTGTCTGATTAAGCCCTCCTTCACTCTGGACCTGGAGTCTTGGGCCCTAATGGTTTTGTCGTTCTGCCGTCCAGCAGACATGTTGTTTTGGGTGGGGTCTAAAACAAGCAAAACATGGCTGGGCCAAGTGGTTAATCACTAGCCCTGTTAGCGATGCAGTTACCCATCTATTAATTCTAATGACTCTCTAATGGGCTGTGTCGTTCCTCCCAGGGCCCCAGCGCTAACAGGCTAAGCTGGATGTTGACGCAGCCATACACGCGGTCATGGTTTGTTTTAGAAACATTTAAACTGGGCTAAAGGGGTCATTTGACAAACCCGTAAGAGGTTTGTGTGCGAATGTTGCAAAAGCGACACCTTCACGTCTGATAACGGAGAGCTTTACTTGACTCTCCAATGATGCGATATTATTGCTCCGTAGAGAGAGTACCGTAGTCATTAATTGAAGTCATTAATTCTGTGGCGTGAGGGAGGGGGTGGGATGTTATGGCAGGTCAGGCTTAGCACCTGTCTCTTATTACGGGGGGGTTGATGTGTGTGTTGCAGGTTGCAGTGGGGAAGGGGTCTGGGGCAAGGCCAGCTGTTAGGTGTCGTTGGGTCTTCCTCTCCTCCAACCCAGAGGTGGAGAAACGCAAGGCAGAGAATCTTTGGCCTTTGGGGGTGGGCCTCTCTCTAGCTCTCTCTAGAGAGCTTCCCTCTCTCTTCCCCTCTCTTTCCCTTTCTCTCTTTCTCTCTTTCTCTCTAGCTCTCTCTCTCTTCCACTCTCTCTATCTCTCTGTCTTCGTCTCTCTCTAGCTCTCTCTCTCTCCCCCTCTCTCTCTCTCTTCCTCTCTCTCCAACATTGAAAAAAAAAACAAAAAACAAATCTTTCTTCTTCTATCACGACGACTGCCAATGGCCCCTGACCTGAGCCAGATTACTCTTCCTGCTACGACTGGTTGATTGATCATTCACTTGCTTAGTCAAATGTATTGATTGTAAGTCGCTTTGGAATAAGGCGTCTGCTAAATGCCAAAAATGTAAAATGTAGCTCTTTCTCTCTCTCTCTAGCTCTCTCTCTCTCCCTCTCTCGCCCCCCCTCTCTCTCTCCCCCTCCCTCTCTCCCTCTCTCTCTCTCCCCCCCCCACCTCTCTCTCACTCTCTCTTTCCCAGTTGGAGCCACCTACTGTATTGTATCTCCCTGGTCCCTAACCCCTGCCTGGTTGTGGAGGTGTCCCTAACCCCTGCCTGGTTGTGGAGGTGTCCCTAACCCCTACCTGGTTGTGGAGGTGGCAGAGCCCGGCGGAGGCCCCCAGCCAGCAGCAGTGCTCCTCTGGCAGGTGGAAGCCATTTCCAGCTCAGGCTGTGGAAATCCTGTGTGAATCCAGCGCCAGGCCTCTGTCTCTGACCCATCTCCTGTGCAAAGCCCTGCCTAATTAGCCTTACTTAACCCTGCTGCCAGAGTAGTGTGCTTTCACAGGCCAGTCTCTTAAACACACACACACACACACACACACACACACACACACACACTCCATCACCAGGTGCTCCCTGAGTCTCCCCAGGCCAGTGTCCAAATGACTCAGTGCTCTTAGCAGACGCAGGCAAGGAGCTGAATAAATGTTGTTGTTCCTCTCCCTGAGAGAGGAGGAGAAACCAGAGAAAATGGTCCTGAGGCCAGTGTCCAAATAGAACAGACACACACACACACACACACACACACACACACACACACACACACCCACACACACACACCCACCAACTGATTGGGAGAAAAAAACAATAGCTCATTGTCACTGGTATAATATTCAACAAGTGCTCCTTTCTCTGCAGAGAAAGCTGAGGTATTCAGGTACGTAGTGATGAAATCCAGACCTGACTGTCCGTACTCTCTACGGGGTTGAAGACTTGCTCTGGAGAATGTAGCTGTGCATCTATAATACCGCCGCCTGCCTTTTATCCTGGGGCCCGGGGCCCCTGGGGGGTAATAGTTCTTAGTCCGGGAGGTGGCCCCTGGCCCCCGCTCCCCTCCCGATGGCAGACGTATGGCTTCCGGCTCTGTGTGTGTCGTGCAGCAGATGTCATCGCTGGACGAGGCAACCCCGAAACCAAACACATCATTATACAAACTCATGTGTTCACATAGACATGGCACACACACACACACACACACACACACACACACACACGCTCGCGCGCATGCACACGATTTACACGCACACACTTATATGCTCTCACACACACACACACACACACACACACACACAATATACAAACTCACAGATGTGTTCACATAGACATGGCACACTCACACACACAATATACAGACTCACAGATGTGCACATCGACATGGCACAGACACGTATACACACAATCACGCACACACACACACACAGACACACACACACGCTCGCAAACAGGCGCACACACACACACACTTTTTCTCTCTCTTTCTCTCTCTCTCTCACTCTCTCTCTGTCTCTCTCTCTCTCTCTCTCTCTCTCTCTGTCTCTCTCTCTCTCTCTCAGACCTGTTGTCCACCATAATCAATCAAATTGTGGTTTCAACTACAGTATTTGCCCTCTCCAACAGTATTTCCCCCATAGCCACTCATTTACTAGTCTCCTGTTGGTGTACTGTATAGTGTAGTATGCTGTGTCGGTTCAATGAGAGAGTTTAGAGTTTAGAGTTCAGAGTTTAGGCACTATGCGTATGGACTGCTTTGAAATTAAAAATGGACTTCTCCAAAAGAACTGGAACCAGCAACTAAAGATGATTATAGTTTGAATTGTGTCTTGTTCTGTAAAACTGAAATGGCTTTCATAGCTGCTCTAGCAGCACTCTGTTTGAATTAAAATATCATAACTTTCAACAACATAACCTCTCAGATTGGATCATATGTTTCCCATGGTGAAATTGAAACGAGTCATCAAACCCTGATAACCACAACTACATTGTCAAAAGCATAGTTTTATACTATTTAGAGTTTAAGATGAAGAAGGGAAGGATTACTTATTTTAAAATTCAAAGTACTTTTGAAAGTATACTGCCATTCTAGGGAATAGTCCTAGTTTAAAAGTAGCAGAAGAATGGCTCCCTTTCATCTATAGCTCTCATTTTTAAGCTACCACCTGCCACTGCTATGGCCCCTACTATATCTTGGGGCTGGCCCTGATAATAAGCAGCAGTGTACTCCAAGATGGATGGAAGAAAGAGGATGGAAAGAAAGTGGTTGAAAAGAGTGTTCACTGAGTCTGTTATCTGTCAGAAGAGCCCTAGCAGGCCCAGACAAGACCCCCAACAGGTAAAGCTAACAATATCAGGTCTGTAGCTGTCACCGAGCCACCTTCCCTCTCTTCTCAGCTGGACGGCCTCTCGCCCTAATTTGGGCCCTCTCACCCACCTATGATAAACACACTGTGCCTGTTGCCCTCCCCTTCTCCGTTCGGAGAACAAGCCTTGCCATTAAGATTTATTAAGGTTAAAATAAACAGAGAATTAAATCACAGCAGATCTGTTTCCTATAGCCCTAAGTGAGGGGGGGGGGTGGCATTTTCTGGTTCCTATTAATGAATGTGGGTCCAATTACATGTCAGCCCGCTCCAAACCCACATTCTGTTCTTTTTCTCGAAACGTTTCTTTTTTTTCTTCTGGATTTTCCATGTTTTATATCAAAAATAATGTCTGCAAGACATTAGGGTGATTATGTGTGTTGAATCTGCATAGCATGTCAGTTCCTTTATTCCAGTAAGGCGTGACCTTCCCGCAACACTCCAGGTCAGGACCTTCTGCCTTCTACCTGTGGTGCTTGGATGACCCCAGGATGACCCCAGGATGACCCCAGGGGCCGGGACAATTACAGCAAAAATGTTCACACGTAATTGTTACCTGTTCAACAAGGCTAGTCAAGTATGTTACATCTTAGATTCAGAGATTGTATGTTTTCCTTATTTTCTTAATTGACTTAATCAACAGCCTAACAGCAGTTTTATGTCAAAGAGAGAATCTAATATCTGGGTTTATTTACATATTATAATAGAATTCCAAAAGGATGTTTTGACATTACCATGGCCATCGGATTTGAACTATGATTGCTATTGGAAAACCAAATGAATCCTGCTGTGACCTGTTCCCATCAAAGTAGTCGTACCTGTGACCCCAGTAGTCACTGGAATGTTTCACATAATAATAATAATAATAATAATAATAATAATAATAACTTTTTAATTGTATAACACTTTTCCTGCAAACGTTGCAGCTCAAAGTGCTCCAATCATTATAATAAAAATAATAATTTAATCATTTAAAGACAATATTAAAAAGAGGGTTTTTAGTCTTGACTTGAACATATTTGCTGAGGTTGCATCCCTAATGTAAACTGGCAGTCCATTCCACAATCTGGGTGCATAAAATGAGAATGCAGCCTCACCAAATCTCTTCTTTTGTACATGTGGTACACAGAGAAAACCATGTGAAAAATGTAGTAGGTAGGCCTATGTGAAAATGTCCTGAGGCTATAATTCATATGCTTACTGTAAACTGACAGGCAAACTCATCCTTCATAAAGATGCAGAGACAATGGCTATTTATAATAATAATCATAAGGCCAGGAAGGCCTCCAAGATCTCCAGAGACCCAACCCACCCTGGGTACGAACACTTTACCCGGCTGCCCTCGAAAAGGCGGTACAGGACCATGGCCGCAAGGACAAACAGACTGAAGCACAGCTTCTACCCCAGGGCCATCCAGGCCCTGAACACAGCAAAGACCTAGGTTCTGGGCCCTGGACAGTCTGGACGGATTGATGGCAGCTGCTGGACTGAAAAAATCAGGTGTAGTGCTGAGGCACAAATATGTACATTTCTAGCCTGCAAACTGCGACACTTCAAATGAATGTGCAATAACACTATGTGCAATATGACAACCCTAGTCGTCTATCTGTACAGTATAGTATAGTGGATAGTGTACATAGCCTTTATTTATGTAAACCAGCTCCTTCCCTTCTTGTGTTTTTTTTCTTTTTTCTTCTTTCCTAGCACCAGGGGAGCTCCCCTCCTAAATTTCGTTGTTTGGTACCTGTACTATAGCAATGACAATAAAGACCATTCATTCATTCATTCATTCATTCATTCATTCATTCATTCATTCATTCATCATTCATTCATTCATGAATAAGACATTCTTTACAAATGAGATGAGATGAGATTATCTTTTTACATCAACATGAAGCTCCTTCAACCGACTTGAAATTAATGTGTTCATCATCTCCCCCTGCAACAGAAATGTCAAACACTTATCCTTGTACTATGGCTGTTTGGGCCAGTGTTTTCATTTCATTAGCCAGCATCATAGGAATTGTGTCTCTGCATGAAAAACAGCAGAGGGCGCTGTTCTCAAACACCAGGACAGAGAGCCAGAGCAGCATAGCTCGAGCTGTCAGTGAGCAGCGTGTCAAGGCTAACAAGAGAATGTTGCAGGCTCGAAGCATTAAAGGCTGGACACAATTCTGACACAATTCAATAACACTCTTCTATTGAATTATGACTGAGAGGAATCCTCTGTCTTGTCCCAAGACATTGTCCACTTATAAGACACTACTCAATATCACTTTATCCTATCAGGTTGCATATTTTGTCATTGTATACCATCCGATGTTGGGGAGAAAGGATTATGCTCATGTTTCATTCCCAGAACTGAAATAAGTAATGCGTGGAGGAACAGGTTGGCACTTTTACATTTAAACATGAAAGACACTGTCTTTGCAGTCCGCATCATACTCCATTACTGTACTTAATGGAAAATGTGTACTGTGTATTTGCTGACTCATGTACAGGCTCGGTAAGCCATCACTCTCCACCAAGGGTTAAATAACAGCATCCTTTTAAGTGCTCGGTCCAGTGGAAAGCTTCTCCCTCTTACTAAAGATGGACTGGGATACAGCATTGAAGTTCATGGCCGTTGTGACATCAGAGCGCACAATGGCCTTCTGGGAGAAGTAATAATAATAATAATAATAATAATAATAATAATAATAATAATAATACTGGGGACTGAAGAGTCAGTCAAAGGAATTGTCCCTGCCGCTGCCTCCAATCCCACTTCACCACAAAGGAGAGGAGATTACTTCTTCCCTCTTTCACTCCTGTTTTCATTCTTCTTCTTTTCTGACCTTCATGCCAAGATAAATGGAGCAGAAGGAATAAGGTCTTCATAACACTACCTTTTGTGAGGCAAAAATGCTTGACAAATTAGGCTGTTGGGAAACATACAAGATGAAAAATAAATATATAATGAAACAGAATCTAACTATGTCACATACTGTTTTGGGCCTCGAAAGGCGCAACTCTCCTGGATTTTGGAACATGTACATTTACAACAACATTTACATTTATACCCTAAAGGTCTATCGCATTCCTACCACGTTGTGACTTGATTTGTGCCAGTATAATCTGTAAAAGTACAGAGAGCTTTGTTGATATTTGGGAAACATTCTGGTATCAAACTGCATAATTAATCCAGTAAAGGCAATACTGTTCTTGTCATAATTACATTAATCAATTGAATAAGGATACATCAGATGATAGATTTATTACATAATAGCATTTGATTATAATTCAAAACCCAACTCAGTGATTTCTGCACACAGGTTCACCAAAACAAAACATCAACAATTGGCCTACAATTTTTCACATGCAAATGGACTTGATTTTATTAACTTGATTGGTACAAGATCCCATCCCATCTCTTCAGGTTACACCTTAAATGCTCCTCCTGAGACATCTCTACCCCCGGCACTGCGTCTCCTGAGACACCTGCTTTCCCCTTTACTATGTCCCCTATGACTTCTACTGCCCCCCTTGTACTGTTTCTCTGTTCTCCAGTGTCTATATACAACTTTTCCTTCTATCACTGAGACTGCCAATGGCCCCTGGCCTGAGCTAGATTACTCTTCCTGATACGACTGGTGGATTGATGATTCACTTGCTTAGTCAAATGTATTAATTGTAAGTCGCTTTGGAATAAGGCGTCTGCTAAATGCCAAAAATGTAAATGTAAATGTAAGATATTATCTGTAGTGCTCAAGTGATGCATTATCATGCTGGTAGTAGCCATTAGAAGTTGGGTACATTGTGGCCATGAAGGGATGCATAAGGTCTGCAACCATACTCAAATAGGCTGTGGCATTCAAGCGATGATTGATTGGTATTAATGGGCCCAAAGTGTGCCAAGAAAACATTCTCCAAACCATTACACCACCTGAATGAATGAGAAGGTGTGCAGGTGTTCCTAATAAAAGGTTCAGTGAGTGTTTAAATTATATGGATTGTAATGTTACTATTTCTTTAGCTGTGTAGTTTTATTGAGTTAATATAAATGTATGGTCTAAATTTCATGTGAATAGCTGCAATGGATATATGTTGAATTAAAAGATTGTTGATATGTTGAATACTTATTTCCCCCACTGTATACAGGATGTAATCGTTTCCTATAGAAGTAAGACAACTCGTATAACTACTGTTAATTCTGCAGGCTATGAATGGAAGCATAGCCTTCTGGTCTCTAGATCAATAACTAAGATTTCACAGTGAATATATGCATCATATGGATGTTGACAATAGAGAAGGGTGTATATTTTGATGTAGTGAGGATTTGAGGATATATGTCATAATGTCCTTTAGAAGTAGTAGAACTCAATATAGAAATGGTAATTCTGAAGGGTATAAATGTAAATAAATACATGATATAATACTTCAAATGATCTATATTGATATAATGACCTCATATCAAATGATATCAAGTTCGTGTTTAAATCAATTCATTTAAACTTGATATAAAGATTATTATACAACAGTTAGTTCCGACCAAGTAATTTGATTGGACAAGAGGCATTCCATGAGTGCTGATATACAGTATAACAGCACTGGGACTTTTAACTATATGTATCACTCCGCCGCACAGATGTTCTACTAAATGACCGTTAATTAGACTACATGTTTGTGTTCAGGTTAATTAGACTACATGTTTGTGTTCAGGTTAATTAGACTACATGTGTGTGTTCAGGTTACTAGGCAACAGTCCATTTGAAGTTCAGTTGCGGAACTATTTTTTGTTTCTTTTTATGATTAAATAAACAAACAAATCATAATCTGTTGTCGCTTATTACCGTTAACTAATAAATCGCGCTGTAGAACTGTTGTATAAAAGCAATATCACACTCGAGGTCGTGCTGTTATACTGAATATCAGCACGGCTGTGATTCGGTCGTAGGTACGAGGCCGCATTATAACACACTCCCTCTCGTGTGATATTGCTTAAATAATGTTGCAAAAATGATATCAAACTAACATATTAAAACGACATTCCATATTATATACACAGCAGTGCATTTCCGGTATTGAGCATTGAATTGAGTATTGGACCAGCACGTCCCAGCACCTGTCCAGATGGAACATTTCATTCAAATTCCCCCACCTAAGTTTTCAAATACATTCACATTTTCAACATAACATATTTTCCAATGATAATTTTCCAATTACATTTTTGATCGAGCCTTGAACTGAAATACTATTTAAACCCAGGTTTGCCTAGTAATGGGTCGTTGTTGCTGTTAATGGCATTGGTTGGTAATTGGTTATGATATGGTAAGGTCAATTCATCCTCATTAATAAGGGATACATTTCATTATTAAAAATGTCTGAGAATATTGCTGACAAAGGCTTACTTACAAGGCATACACGCATTTATTCAAGGATACCCAATCCACGTGCACGCAGTATCAACCGAGGAATATCATTCAGTGGCAGAGACCTTCTCTGGGACAGTACAGGACTACTCCTACTTCTATGACGAAAATTCATCCATCATGTTATGCCAAACAGCCCCTCCCCCACTTCCTACTGCTCCAGCAGGGGATCACAACTGCGCTGCTTACTATTATGTCCATAACGAGACGCGACATGAAGGGATTTACTCAACTTTAGTTGAACACATTTCAGCTGGGTCGTCAGTTTTAGGGACTCGGAGTTGTTTGACCCGATGTGGCTCGCCGTTATGTCCAACGTGAAAAGACAAACTTCGTGGCAGGAGGATATCGCCCGAAACTTTTCCAGACTGTTTCAAAGAGGGAAATCTCAGGACCCAGAGAAAGCAGAGGAGGGTGATATCAGGTATGAACATTAAAGTCAATATTGTCAAATGTTGTATTTTGTGAAATAGTGCCGCTTCTTACTTTATGCAACATAAATGATATCAAAACCGCGCTGGAGATGAGACAGGAGGACAGGAGGACAGGAGATTTGGCACGATCTATGGTGGGCAACATGTCAATGTGTTACATGTTTTAGAAGTCACTGTACATGTGCACGCTTCCCCTACTCGTCGCCATCATTCTGCTTGTACGTTTTACTGTATCTATCACGGAGTTGACATATATACGGGCAGAAAGGTACACATTTGCTTCTAATGACAAAGTAAACAGCATCATGGTTGTTGTCACTGTGCCAGGCAGTGGCGACCACGAGAACGGGCACAAGTGTGAGTGACCATCTGTCACAGTGAGAAACAATTGAGTGTTATTGTGGTCAGCCTCTTCACAGCTACAAAGTCCCTATAGAAAACCTCCGCCTGGGTCAGATGGGAAGTCTAGGTTGTAAACATTCGTTTAGGTCTAATATATGTTAGCCGACTAAAATCTTAATATAAAATGATCACTTATTTTGAGCCTGGTAATATTCTTATCATGGAAATACAGGTCTCCAACCTGAAGCTAATTTTCAAGGTATTCTTCTGTCGTTTAGAGCAAAGAAAACAGCCCAGGGAAAAGTGTTCATTCATTAGGGTGGGTCCCATACTCCACCTCTTCCTACACCTGCCTCAGGTGACATCTTTTTCAAGTGCCGCCCGGTTGAGACTGTGAGAATGTCCTCCGTCTAAAACAGGTTGAGTCAGAGATTGGTACTTGAGTGTCAAAAGAGGAGGAGCTGTCAATGTTCTCTTGAAGATGGGTACATGGAATTTGATTCATTATGGTGTGAAGATCACAGTGCAATAGAATGAATAAAGGCACAGAATTTACATTTATTTGAACACTATAGGCCTACAGTGTACCTCAACATGGCCACCAGTCCCCACCATGGAACAATGGCTTTGAATGACAATGACCAACCTGGTCATTCTAACTCTGTAGTGTGCATACTTAGCTACTCTCTCTATAGTGTGCAAACTTACTTAGCTACTCTCTCTATAGTGTGCATACTTAGCTACTCTCTCTATAGTGTGCATACTTAGCTAGAATAGAATATACTTTATTGTCGTTGTACAGTTGCCTATACAATGAAATTGTAGTGGCTCTTCCGAAGGTGCAAAAAAAAACACAAAACATATTCACAAACATATACACATATAAGATAAACATTTATGAACATGTCTTATGTCTACTGTTCAGTGTTCTGATGGTCCATGGGTAGAAACTGTTGGACAGCCTGTTTGTTCTAGCCTTTATGCTCCTGTACCTCACTCCAGAGCGCATCAGGCTGAACAGGTGGTGACCAGGGTGGAGGTGGTCTTTAAGAATCCTTCCTGCTCTGGAGAGGCACCGAGAGCGTGCCACGTCATCCAGGGAGGGCAGGGGACAGCCGATTATTTTTTCCGCTGACTTCACCACTCTCTGCAGTCTCTTTTTGTCCACTACTTTGCAGCCAGCGTACCATGCTGTGATGGAGAATGTCAGCACACTCTCAATGATGGAGTGGTAGAAGGTTACCAGCAGCTTCTCCTCCACCCTGTTTCTTTTGAGAACTCTCAGGAAATGGAGTCGCTGCTGGGCCTTCTTTACCACCGCTGTGGTGTTGGCTGACCAGGTGAGGTCCTCTGAGATGTGGGTTCCCAGGAACTTACTCTCTCTATAGTGTGCATACTTAGCTACTCTCATTCATTTATTTTTCCCCAGTCCTAGTGGAGAGGAGAATGGAGTCAGCAGCCCTGAGACCAGTGAAGGGGATCCACCGCCACTCCAAGAGGACCTGGATCTGTCTAAGGTACAGTGTGGACGGAGGTCAGAACACTAGGCCTGGACATGACCCAGACCGCTGGGACTGATGCAGTCTTTAGATGCTGTTAATGTACCAGTGACTAGAGCTGGTACAGAGGGCTGGTAAATGCAGAGTAGAACAGTGCAAGGCATGAGGCATGTACTGAAATTTGTATGAGGAGGATTGCATAACCCGGGGGGGTCTCTTGAAGCTCTTGCCCCGAGGCTATGTGTGTGTGTGTGTGTGTGTGTGTGTGTGTGTGTGTGTGTGTGTGTGTGTGCCTGTGTGCCTGTGTGCCTGTGTGCATCTGAGTTAGGGATTCCGAGTACTGCATTTTGAGCTGATACCGAGTACCGACCCAATAAAAAACGAGACAGCTGTACAAGTTCTGTGTGTGGAAGTGCTGTGCTTGTCATCATTCGTGTCTATCTAAACAAGTGAATGCCATCCTCAAGCTGGAACTTGTTGAATAAAGACCCCATTTCAGAACTCAATTGCTGAGTGCCAATTTTGCAACAAGTAGTTTTACTGGTCTTAAGTGTGAAATACTTTTTTATAGCAATAGATCTGGCCTTTCCCTGAACAACAGAAAACGGATTGTTTTCATACCGATGCGTGATTAGGATGATGTCATCTCCTGAAGTGTAGCAGCCCCTACTCTTAAACCTTTGGATGCCATCTACCATAGCACCCTTCGCTTTGTCACAGGTGATAGTTTCACTACTCATCATTGCATACTTTATCAAAAGGTTGGCTGGACCCTGTTAACACTAGAACAGCCTTGGGTGGGGTCATTTGACCAAGTGAGTAAAAAAAGCTATTTTGCAGTTTTTCTGTGTAGGACGCAGGCTAATTTGACTATCTAGTGATCATTGTATGTAATTAGCATTTTCCCATTCTAAAGACTATGGTCATTTGACCCCCAAGGCGGCGCGAAGAGTAGGTGAAATATGCACGACTGTCCTAGTGTTCAAGTCCCCTAGATGTCTTAATTACTCCCTTTTTGTGTATAAAGGGCTACTGCATAAACTCTCAGCTTACCTAACCTCATTATCAAATGAACTAACTCCTTCTCTGACTTGGATATGTCTTGTGATTATTCCAGGTTATGTTGTAGTTATCTAGTTATGTTGTTCTGGTGCCGTTTAGGTCATTTAACATTTTGATTGAGGACCTCTTTGTGTTGGTTTTCTAATGTTGTCCTTGTGTATAATGTATGGTTGTAAACTGTGTATGCAGGGCTCCATGGTCTCAATGGGAGTCCCTGCTAAAATAAAGGTTAAATCGTTAGGGTTAGGGTTAGGGTTGTGAGAAAAATTATAGAATACTTCTTTCGTGTAACATCAGAGGTCCAACTTGGTGTCGTGTAGCCATGCCCGCATCTCTGGTTCTAAGTCGAAGAGGCTGGCTTCCGAGGGTGGTCTATATAAGGGGCAGATGGTGATTATATGGTCGGCGGTCTGCTCAGGGTCACCACACTCGCATGCCGCACTGTCCGCCAGGCCCCACGCCTTCATTGTTTTAAAGCGACCGACACCAGTTCGTAGACGGTTCAGTGTGGTCCATTGCCGGCGTGGTAGGTCGTCGCCTCCAATGGCGCCATCTCCTGGGTCCCAGATGTAGCGGTGGATTCGGGAGGGCCCGGCTGACCAGGGTTTTTCCTGGATCAAAATGAGGCGGAGGTGGTACCAGAGGCGTTTGACATCTGGGGGACCCCTGAAACGGGGCATTCTGGTGAATTTAGATGCACCAATTTGTGCCTTTTCTGCATCAATTTATGGTGGAAATGTCATTATTTATGTAAAGAAGAACACAATATTCAGGCACCAGATGACCATTCAAAATATAATGCAATATAAGGCTCTCAGGCATTCTGTACTTTCAAATATGTATTCTCCTTGAGCAGTCAACATCAACTCTCAGCTATTTCGCTAGCAAACACGAAAGCTAACTTATTTGCAAAACAGCGCCCCCGCCACCACGTCGGCGCAGTGCCGCAATTGCAGTTAGAAATGACAGAAATCCACCGAGTGCAACGCTTGTAGAAAATATGACCGTCAGAGTTTTGTCGAGAGCTGGAGGCGGCAAGAAATATGACGGAGGCGGCCACCTCATAATTCTCTATGCAGGAAAAACCCTGCTGACTCCCACTCCTGCTTCCAAGCTGCTGCCAACCATGCATCTCTGGGGATGTCCTCAGAGGTGGAGTTGAGCATCTCTTGTGCTGCCTTGTTGTAAGGGTGGCGGGTCTTGAGTCTGCTTGGAGGTGCTGGTGTTATTGTGGTGTTGTGCAGGATGTGCCAGTCATACTTTTGTGCCTTCCTGGCCAGGGTGAGGGTGGCAGCCTCCCGTCGGAGGCCGGCCGGTGCTATTCCCGTGAGGACTGGCAAGAGGGACACAGGGGTAGGCTTCAAGCATCCAGTTATTATTCTGAGGGAGGTATTGATAGCCACGTCAACCTTTCTCGCATGAGGGCTTCTGCTCCAGGCTGGGGCGCAGTATTCCGCTGCAGAGAAGACCAGGGCTTGGGTGGATATTCTTAGCGTCTTAGCGGAGGCTCCCCAGATTGTACCAGCGAGGCGGCGGATCAGCGTGGCCCTGGATGTCACCTTGGCCTTGACTTCTTCCAGGTGTTGCTTGATAGAATACAAGAGTATTGGAGTCTAACCATCACCCAGGCCAGTTTGGATTTGCAGGAATTGTTGACTTTTTCACTTTTTCCCATAATTAACTACAGTGTTTCCTCTAGGATTTTTCACATTAGTGGCGGGGTGGTCAGTTTGCGATTTTTTTTTCCGCGTGCACACGCATTAAACGCGCACTGGCGCTCAAAACAAAGACGTAATTTCACCAAAAACTATTTTTTTAAATAGCGGTTAAGTCATTAAAGCCGAGCAGGTGATTTTATATAGAAGGTGATCAAATACCACGATATCCTACAGCTGCAGCGGAACATGCGGAACGCGCATGACACACACACACACACACACACAGAAAGATCATCAGCTCAGCCCAGTGTTTCCTCCAGGAATTTTTCCATTGGTGGCGGATAGGTCTGTCCGCAATTTTTTTTCCGCGTGCACGCGCATGGAACGCGCACGCGCGCTCAAAACAACGAACTAATTTAAAACTAGAGGGAGGATGGCAAAAAAAAAAAAAACTACAAAAACTTCCCAGAACCTGATTTGCACGACCAGCTGTCGCTGTAGGACACGTTCGATTGCAAAATTCATTTATCCTTTATGTTCCCAGTTGAGGGCGTGTAGCTGTCGTTAGTTGGCCTGCTTTTATTTAGTTATGCGTACGTTTGAGTAAAGCGGGGTACACACATAAGGATTTTCTGGCCGATTTTGGCCCGATTTTCAGATGGCTGAAAACGACAGAAAATGCCTGATTATCAGATGGCTCTTAACATTTTCCTATACAAAATCCTGTGGTGTGAGGTGTGTAAAGAGTCAATCTCTCCCGACAACCTGCTCGGAAAATGGGCGTGGCCGGCAATCGTAAATGTCAAATGTGTTCAATACTTACGACCAGAAATCTTAGGGTTGCCATATTGTTTGGTGGAATTTGCGGTTTTAGACTGTGGTTAGGGTGGAAAATGTAATTTCCATCTGGCAACCCTGCTCGCGAGTCCAACTATAACGTGGATGGAATGTAGCCAATCAAGAAGCGAGCTGACTTCTTCTTTTCGTTATTCGGCACTTTATTTGCCCTGTCGCACATGGTTGTCTCGTACAGGTCAGTCAGGGTACTACGTTAGATAATAATAATAATAACTTTATTTGTATAGCGCTTTTCCTGCAAACTGGAGTCTGTCGTAACGAAAATCTTTATGTCTGTGGGGTGCTGAAATGGGGAAATCGGCGCACACCACACACAATACGATCAAGGCTGTTCAATCCAAGATTTTGTTTCTTCATGTGTGGGGTCTGTCTCATATAAGATTTTGGTTAAGATTTTGAAAATCCTTATGTGTGTACCCCGCTTTAGTCATCTCTAGGATTGTTGTTTGATATTAGCCTATACTTTCTCTTATCTGCATTTTGAGCAACTGTACAAGACCCAACAACACAACTCTGATACAGGACTAATGTTACCTAGCTGCTATAGCTAACCCAACCCTGCTACAAGACCCAACAACACACCTCTGATACAGGACTAATGTTACCTAGCTGCTATAGCTAACCCAACCCTGCTACAAGACCCAACAACACAACTCTGATACAGGACTAATGTTACCTAGCTGCTATAGCTAACCCAACCCTGCTACAAGACCCAACAACACAACTCTGATACAGGACTAATGTTACCTAGCTGCTATAGCTAACCCTGCTACAAGACCCAACAACACAACTCTGATACAGGGCTAATGTTACCTAGCTGCTATAGCTAACCCAACCCTGCTACAAGACCCAACAACACAACTCTGATACAGGGCTAATGTTACCTAGCTGCTATAGCTAACCCTGCTACAAGACCCAACAACACAACTCTGATACAGGGCTAATGTTACCTAGCTGCTATAGACCCATTTGTACTAAACAACTACAACGTTGTATTGGACACATTTTTTTCGAACTAATGAATGAATGAATGAATGAATGAATGAATGAATGAATGAATGGACTTTATTGTCATTGCTACAGTACAGGTACCAAACAAGACAGCAGTCTTATTAACGGCCCGTGTGGAGGCGACCCAGCACAGTGGGGATATACACTATCAAGCCAAGCTCTACTGTCAATATTTGCGTGTGTGTGTGTGTGTGTTTTTCACTTTGAACGCAATTTCAATTGCAATGTCCCACCTACATCTCCTCTGTGGAAAACTCTAATCCCGACGCAGCAGTTATTGTGCTCGGCGATTTTAATCACACCAACAGAACTTCCCAATTACAAACAACAGGTGTCATGCCCCAGCAGAGGAGCTAACATACTAGACCACTGCTACGTTACTATCAACGAGGCTTACCGTTCGTTCCCGAGGGCACCGCTGGGAAGGTCCGACCATGCCATGCTGCTCCTCGTCCCGAAATATAGAGAGAAACTTAAATCCTGCAATACGACACCCAGCCATGCAGTTTCGTATCGCTCATAGCCATTGCTAGCTTCAGCAATGTTTGAAGTGTCTGGGACATCTTTTTTCTTGAAAAATCCATCCATCTGTCGCTGTTTTTGTTTAATTTTTCGAAGTTATTTAACGTGATATCTTATTTGTGCACCTAGCTAGCTAGATCAGCTTTTTGTATCTTTTAGATGGTACTACCGGTGACTTTTAGCCCGTTATTTGCGAGGAGAAAACACAGGCGCCCGAGCATTTCGGAAGGCAAGACTGCTGAGCGGGGATGGTTGAGTCTGCACGGTTCTCATGCCGGTTCACATTTACCGTAGACCAATCAGGAGTAGCCCTTGTGTCACGTCGTCAACTGAATGTTTAATGTCATTAATCTGATTTTGGATCAGCTGTTAGAGAGAGATGGGCGTGGATTTAGGTGCACTTTTAGTCAACAGCCATTATAGCGCTGATCTAGGATCAGATATATTTTAATCAGCTAAAATGTTCAGAGGTGGATTTTATTATTATTTAAAAAAATAAATTTTTGTGTGTGGACAATCAATTCGTGGCGGAGGAAATTCATTCGTGGCGGCCCGCCACCAATAAATGCATATAGAGGAAACACTGAGCTCATCGAATATGAAGTACACGAGAGATAATCAGCTCATCGAATATGAAGCACACAAGAGTAGGCTACACATGGAACCGGGAACGCGCATACAGCACTGAACAACATCCGTAGAATATAAACTTGTGACTACATAGATACATACACACACACACACACACACACACACACAATGAAAGATCATCAGCTCATCAATACGAAGTAGGCCTACATGAGAGTACACGCACAAAACCGGCTAACGTTACTGTTTACAGAAGTAAAATCACAGTGTGACAGTCAGATGGAGCATTCGGTAAACAACCAACAGCAAGGTAATGCATCAGCTGAGTTAAAGAAAACCAACTCTTACCTTTGATGACACCGACATGAGCCCTCTTTACTCCGCCGTTCTGTTCGTGGTGATTTTAGAGGCAATAGATTGTTGTTGCCCCGCGCATATTGCTATGAATAGTTCGAAGCTAGCGTTAGGTGCGAGGCTGCTCGGTTAACCCATTAGCGGGAACATTATTTGTTTCACAAAATAGGCAGATTTTTGAGTAAAGAAAAATGTTATATCTTTGCACTCGATCAAATTTCAGGACCCTCCTTTCATGACTTTTCCAAGATATGTGCGTTCTACCACCCAGTATCCTTACATTTTCACATCAGGATAAGCTAATATAAACAGGGGTGCACATAACTGATGCGCCAGTGCGCATGCGTCGCCAAAATGCATGCTGCGCGGCAGATCAGCCGCATGAAGGCGCTTTTGCGCACCAACAGCTGGGTCCAAGAAGCAAGCCCCACTAGTAACTAGTAATACTAGTACTAGTAGTAACTAGTACTAGTAGTAATTAGTAACTATTTGCCGTCCCCTCAGCTGAAGGCCCGACGAGTAATCCATCACAACAGTCGACCGACGACGACCACGGCGACTCCCCTCACGAAAACATTCGGAAAGTATCGTAACTCGTACGTTCATTCCGCATATCGCATGGTTATCACGCCGACACGTGAAAATTCAGTCCCGAACGACTCGTCGCTAAAAGGAAAAACAACACCAAGGGACTTCACGTTTCTTTTCTCTGAAGCTTTCAAACGTTCAGACGTTTGTTTTACAGCTTCATTATCGCACCTCGACCCCTGACCCAGGGAATATGGTTGGGAATTCTATTAGAAAAAAAAAAAAAAAAGACTTTGTTGCACAATCAAAATAATGAGCTATTTAAAGTGATAGCCTACAACTTCCTCTACCATGGTTGACATTGAGGACAGTGATAACTTACAGCATTCAAGAGAGCAGTGATGATGATGATTAAGCTTGTAGCATAAATAAATGCTTAGGCTGTAACTTTTTGTTGAAAAGTTGATTTCAGTGTTTACAGAACAGAGCAGTGCTTAAAGAGATGTCCGTTTATTTCAGTGTGTTTAAAGAACAGACATTCAGTTAGTGCTTAAAGAGATGTCAGTTGATTTCATTGTGTTTAAAGGAGTCTGACAGACTTTCATGCTTAAAGAGCAGTCATTTGATTTTGCATTTGTTTATTTTGTTTTGCACACAATCATTTGTTCGTTCATCTTTATTTATGAATAAATGTCGTTTTGCTAATATAAGTTATCCATGTATCCCTTTTTCATCCATCATGTGGGACGGGTCGTGACTCGCGAGCTCGGGGAGCACCAAGCAGCATCCCTAGGTGCTCCTCTGAGCACTGGCCCCAAAAAGTTATGTGCACCCCTGAATATAAAACTACTCTGTAGGAAGCAGGCTAATTTACAAGCGCCAACTAGTGGTCGTTGTGTGTAAATAGCAGCTTAGCATTGAAAAAGAGGGGCGGCTCTTTTAGTAGGTTAAAAAGGCACGGCTGTTCTAGTGTTAATGACCTGCTCTGTGCAGATGGACCTGTGGTTCTCCCATATTGCAGGATTGAAATACAATTTGTGTATTTCAGTCCTCTAAATCAGACATTCCTCAGCCAACAAGCTAGTGCTTAGAGGTTTTCTGCAAAGATCCAGTAAATAGGCCCTACTAGGCCCTAAAAGCCCTTGTGTTACCATCAATCAAACGGCCGACTCTTCCAGAGAATTAAATGGTAAATGTAAATGGACTGACTTATATATCGCCTTTATCCAAAGCGCTTTACAACAGCCGCAAGCTACCATGCAAGGCGCCGGCCCCGCTCACTGGGGGCAATTTGGGGTTCAGTGTCTTGCCCAAGGACACTTCGACATGTGGCCAGCCGGGGCTCGAACCGCCGATCTGCCGACCTTGCGATCATTAGTGCCCCATATAGAGTATCTCAACTCTACTGGATGTGCTGCTCAGCAGGGAGAGGGAAAGGACTCATATTTCCCCCCCCCCCTCCCTCCACACACCCCCGTGTTGGTTTGGATATGGGTTGCTCTCGACTCTCTTGATACAAAATACCTCTGTTAAATTCACCCCGGATTCTATGAGACGGCCACATAATATCCAGTGTTGATCATTTACCTTGACGTAAAGGATCTGGGACAGTGGTCCACTAGCCCTGACCTCGGCTGACCTCCAACCTGGAATGTGTCTGTCAGAGGCGTGTGCACGTGTCCGCATGTGCGGAAGCTCTTACATGTGCACCTGTCTTGTGTGTCGTTGGGGGGCTTTGCTTGGGTGAAAGGTGGTTGTTTTTTTCTGTGTGTGTGTGTGTGTGTGTGCGCGTACACGTCACAGCCAGGAGACTATATTAGGGGCACTTAAAGACTCTCTCTGCCGACTTTGAGAAGGCTGCTGCTCCTGCTGAGTCTTACTACTGTAAACAAGGACACCCCCCTCTTCTTCACCCCTCAGACCCCACAGACTCTTCTGTCTGGTCTCCCGTCATGTCTGTCTCTGTTGTTGGGGTAGTGTGAACTCAACTAGTGTGAACTCAACTAGTGTGAACTCAAGTCTCTGGCTCACACATGTTTATGGAGGATGGGTATAATGCTGTAGCACTTGTCCTGGAAAGGCTGAGAACAACCTTGTAACTAAACAAATGAAGACACCTCTCTTTTCTCCAACCACACCTACTTCCCCTCTCAAGATGGCACGGCAGTGTTAGCGCGTTGGCTAATTTTCCACTTGATTCCCTGTGGTCTTAGCAGAGCTCCATGATTCTGAGTTTCTTGGCTTGTCGTCCTCTTCTCTGTAAAGGCTGTTCTTGGAAACATAAAGTAGGTCAACAGCGTCAGCGAATGGAGAGGTGTTTCCCCCCCCCCCCCCTCTCAGTATGTTGGCTTTGTCGGTGGGCCAAACAAGCAGAGAATGGCGCTCATCGAGAGAGAGAGAGAGAGAGAGAGAGAGAGAGAGAGAGAGAGAGAGAGAGAGAGAGAGAGAGAGAGAGAGAGAGAGAGAGAGAGAGAGAGAGAGAGAGAGAGAGAGAGAGAGAGAGAGAGAGAGAGAGAGAGAGAGAGAGAGAGAGAGAGAGAGAGAGAGAGAGAGAGAGAGAGAGAGAGAGACACTAGGTGGAGAGTTTTGCTGGAGCATGGAGGCTGAGTCAGTTGTACAAGAGGACTTGTTGGGTTGAGGACATTAGCCTCAGGGTAGAATCTTTCTGGCTCAAAAAGAGAGGAGGGATTATAAAAATGTCCCAAATCTCCTAATATTCCAGAAGAGACCAACACTCTGGTTGACTAAATGTCCTAGCCAAGCATTGTATTTGAGGGCTGAATGTGATGGTGTTGTATGCTGAATAGCATACAGTATGAGTCATGGTGAGGAAAAGGGAGGGAACTGTTGTAGGGTTTCCCCTTTTGCTCTCATGAAACTTCTGCTTGGCCAGCTACTTCACCCACCAGCACATCTGCAACTGCTTTAATTGATACTGGACGGCAGCTTTTAGTGACATACTGTATAATCTCTTTGACTGACTCCTAAAGGACCTGAGACGTTTGTGACTGACGGTCACATTATCCACATGTAATTCAAAGACTATCCTCAAGGCGGCGCTGCATGTGCCTCCACACTATTAGTTAGCAGCATTTTCAAAATTTTCACTTTCAATTTGCTTATATGAATGGATCCCTTCTATGAAGATCATTCAAAGAGATTTGAAGTGCATTCTGGTTAAAGTATTAGAAGTATTACGAGTCAATAACTTGTGTATCAACACATGGTTTAAGACGACTCTATGGGCTGCTGGGGGAACTGAAGGAACTACAAGAGAAACAAACAAGGGAGAGATTCCACCAGGCTGCTACAGCAGGATGGACACCAGCATCATGTTTGATCTCTTCAGTTGAAACCATTTCATTTGATACTCATTTGATACTCATTTGAAGAAAGTCTGAGACGCGGCGCTGTGCTGCCTAATCCAATTCCATCAAAGTGGGACATCATCACCTGTCTGTCCTTTAGAACTGGAGGTAGATAATGACATCATCATCTGTCTGTCCTTTAGAACTGGAGGGTAGATAATGACATCATCATCTGTCTGTCCTTTAGAACTGGAGGTACTCTACCGTTCAATAGTTTGGGGTCACATAGAAATGTCCTTATTTTTTAAAGAAAAGCACTGTTTTTTTCAATGAAGATAACATTAAATTAATCAGAAATACACTCTATACATTGTTAATGTGGAAAATGACTATTCTAGCTGCAAACATCTGTTTTTTAATGGAATATCTACATAGGTGTATAGAGGCCCATTTCCAGCAACAGTCACTCCAGTGTTCTAATGGTACATTGTGTTTGCTAATCGCGTTAAAAAGCTAATGGATGATTAGAAAAACCTTGAAAACCCTTGTGCAATTATGTTAGCACAGCTGAAAACGGTTTTGCTGGTTAGAGAAGCTATACAAATGGCCTTCCTTTGAGCTAGTTGAGTATCTGGAGCATCACATTTGTGGGTTCGATTATACTCTCAAAATGGCCAGAAAAAGAGAACTTTCATATGAAACTCGACAGTCTATTCTTGTTCTTAGAAATGAAGGCTATTCCATGTGAGAATACAACGGTGTGTACTACTCCCTTCAGAAAACAGCACAAACAGGCTCTAACCAGAGTAGAAAGAGAAGTGGGAGGCCCCGGTGGACAATTGAGCAAGAAGACAAGTACATTAGAGTCTCTAGTTTGAGAAATAGACGCCTCACAGGTCCTGAACTGGCAGCTTCATCAAATGGTACCCGCAAAACGCCAGTGTCAACGTCTACAGTGAAGAGGCGACTTCGGGATGCTGGCCTTCTAGGCAGAATGGCAAAGAAAAAGCCATATCTGAGACTGGCCAATAAAAGGAAAAGATTAATATGGGCAAAAGAACACAGACATTGGACAGAGGAAGATTGGAAAAAAGTGTTATGGACAGACAAATCAAAGTTTGAGGTGTTTGGATCACACAGAAGAACATTTGTGAGACGCAGAACAAGTGAAAAGATGCTGGAAGAGTGCCTGACGCCATCTGTCAAGCATGGTGGAGGTAATGTGATGGTCTGGGGCTGCTTTGGTGCTGGTGACGTGGGAGATTTGTACAAGGTAAAGGGATTTTGAATAAGGAAGGCTATCACTTAATTTTGCAACGCCATGCCATACCCTGTGGACAGCACTTGATTGGAGCCACTTTCCTCCTACAACAGGACAATGACCCAAAGCACACCTCCAAATTATCCAAGAACTATTTAGGGAAGAAGCAGGCAGCTAGTATTCTGTCTGTAATCGAGTGGCCAGCGGAGTCACCAGATCTCAACCCCATTGAGCTGTTGTGGGAGCAGCTTGACCGTATGGTATGCAAGAAGTGCCCATTAAGCCAATCCAACTTGTGGGAGGTGCTTCAGGAAGCGTGGGGTGAGATTTCTTCAGATTACCTCAACAAATTAACAGCTAGAATGCCAAAGGTCTGCAATGCTGTAATTGCTGCAAAGGGAGCATTCTTTGACGAAAGCAAAGTTTGAAGGACAAAATTATTATTTCAAATAAAAATCATTATTTCTAACCTTATCAATGTCTTGACTATATTTTCTATTCATTTCGCAAGTCATTTGATAAATAAAAGTGTGAGTTTTCATGGAAAACACAAAATTGTCTGGGTGACCCCAAACTTTTGAACGGTAGTGTAGATAATGACATCATCATCTGTCTGTCCTTTAGAACTGGAGGTAGATAATGACATCATCATCTGTCTATCTACCCTCCAGTTCTAAAGGACAGACAGATGATGATGTCATTATCTACCCTCCAGTTCTAAAGGACAATGACATCATCATCTGTCTGTCCTTGGAGGTAGATAATGGTGTCTGTCCTTTAGAACTGGAGGTAGATAATGGTGTCTGTCCTTTAGAACTGGAGGTAGATAATGGTGTGTCTGTCCTTTAGAACTGGAGGTAGATAATGGTGTCTGTCCTTTAGAAATGGAGGTAGATAATGGTGTCTGTCCTTTAGAACTGGAGGTAGATAATGGTGTCTGTCCTTTAGAACTGGAGGTAGATAATGGTGTCGGGACTAATACGAGGGCATTTCCAATGCAAGGGAACTTGTCTATATATTGTTAATAGCAAAGCATAACTTAATATCAATCCCTGACTCCAAGTCATTTAAGTAACAATTACCGGTATGTGCAAAGAATTGTTGAGGCTCTGCTGAATTATTGCAAGAATGGTCACCACCTTGACGGATGTTGTGCCAGGTAGACACATTGGGGCTGCATCCCTATTGTTTTTGATGAGTTGTCAGTGCTCTTAAAGGGGCAATCTGGGACTGATGCATCTATTTTATTTACTTTAATAGGCAATGATTCTTGAAGAATGACATGCCTCATGAGCTTAGTTCATCTGGCTTGCCCCATCAGAACCACAAAATAGAAGCTTGTTTTACTGTTCTGCAAATAATGTAAATGTACACTAACACTGTAAAGCTTCATGATTAAAACTATCATTTTGATCTCATGGATGGTCCGTACTTGCATCATGCACGATATGCATTTTTTCCAACCGATACCGATATTTACCCGCTTCTTGTGGCCGATAACCGATACCGATATTATTATTTTATTTTTTCTTTCCTAGCACCAGGGGAGCTCCCACTCCCAAATTTCGTTGTTTGATACCTGTACTATATCAATGACAATAAAGACCATTCAGATATAATTTCACAGTTCATAACCTGTAGTTCATGCACACCTGAAGGTAAGAAAGGCTATGTAGTGAGCAAAGATTGATGATTTAATATTCCATAGTGATCTCACCAAATCTAACTTACATCACTATTGTTAACACAACAAAGAGAACACTTCTGACTCTTCAAATGTTCATTTATTATTTCCTCTAACAAACAGAATCTGTTATACAGTGCACAATGCTTTTTTTAGCCAAGATCTGGCCTCCTTTTATGAAAACAAAAAAGGCTCACCTAAGAGTAATTAGATCAAAAAAGTGTCAAAAATAAAGTGCACCTTGTGCATCAGTCAATACAAAAATAAAGACTTTTAAAGAACCAAAAGTTGTATAGAACTTGTACAGAAACTAGTGCCAAATGTCTGCTTAGTCTGCAGATAAACCGAATGATACAAGGCACATAGTAGGCTACACTAGTATGCTTAATAAAGCAACTGAAAAGGGCTGGGCTACTTTTAGTGCATGAGGATGAGGTAGGTTGTGATAAAGCCCATCAAACGTTTTGCATAAGAATTCAAAATAAATTGCACTGACATGGAAAAACAAAAAGTGCATGTTTTCCTTGTAAACAACTTGTCTTGTATAGCCTACATTCACATTCTCACCTAAATAATAGACACGTTTTCCATTGGTGTTCCCTAATATACAAACTGAATACAATTCCTACCTCATAGAACCTTTGCTAGCCTAGTCTTCAGAAGCAGTAGCCTAGCCGCGGTGGTAGCCTAGCCTTCAGAAGCAGTAGCCTAGCCGCGGTGCAACACATTGAACACGCATTTGAAAACTGCAGGAAGACAGCAGACAGCTCAAAGGCTCAAGCAATCAATGAAAAAATAATGGAGTTGGTGGAGCTACCACCGCGGCTAGGCTACCTTCTTAAGACTAGGCTACCATCGCGGCTAGGCTACCTTCTGAAGGCTAGGCTACCACCGCGGCTAGGCTACCTTCTGAAGGCTAGGCTACCACCGCGGCTAGGCTACCTAGTGCTTGATATTCCTTCCATACAGCGTGCTTGCAATGGTGATTCTTCAGGTGACTTATTAGATTCGTTGTGTTGTAACTTGTAGACCTTTGCCCTCCTCTCCGAACTTTTGTCGAACATGTGTTGCAAATTGCAAACGCACTATCTGCCTTAGAAATTGTGAAGAATGTCCACACCGGGGAAGGCATGTTTCGCTCGCGTCTCGTCTATACAAACTGCGTGCCTGACCGCGGAAACCGGAAGCAGAGCGCGGAAACCGGAAGCAGAAATATTTCCGGCTTCATATTATCGGTTAAATATCGGCTAAATGTTATAATAAATACCGATACCGATAAACATTAATTCCTCAATATCGGGCCGATAAATATCGGTGCCGATAATATTGTGCATCCCTAAGATGTACCCGATAGCAGTACTCCTACCCGTACCCGTACCCGATACTGTGCTCATGTACTCCTACTCGTAAAAAACAACTCTGCTACAACCGCTATCACTTAACGGCAACATAACGTAGCCTCTCATAGCAGGTAGCAGAGGAGGAGCAACATAACGTAACCTCTCATAGCACGTAGCAGAGGAGGAGCAACATAACGTAGCCTCTCATAGCAGGTAGAGCAGTGTGCGAATTAAATCACGGTGTGCGGGGGAGCCCAGGGATTAAAGCAACCCCCAAAAAATCAGGCCAAATCGGGCCGGTGGCTTGCACGTGCGATTTTCCGTTCTACGTTCTAATGCTTTGACTTTTCTTTCGAAAAATGTGAACACATTTCCGCGTTGTCGAAAATCAATGACACATCGCTAGTCAACTTACACGGCTTGTTTTGTGAGCCTGCTAACAATGTAAAGTAGTGTTCTAGTTAACTAGGTAACAGTCCAATCCATTTCGCTGCAGTATTTTGGCTTGACTAGCGAGTTTGTGTTGTGATTCTCAACAACGTAGTTTCACCCTTTTCCATAGTTTTGAATAATACATGTGTGGACTGACGATGTATCGCAGCCTAACTTATTCTAATAATTATTTAACATAGTTTTATTCTGATAATGATTCCCCCCTCCTCCCAGACTTACAAGGTCACATTATTATTGGATTGGTTGTTTGGTGCCGGGTGAAGTTAGCTAAACATTTAACCTGCTAGCTAGCAAGAGAAACATGTCACTCTCCAAAGGTCTAAAGAGGAAAGTTGACGGTGAAAACAGGGCATTTAAAGAGGAATGGACAGCGAACTATACGTTCATCCTACCTGGTTTCATCAATGCAAAGCCGTTGTGAGACTCACATTTTCCGTGCTCACAATGTTCCCTTTCTATACATGCGAGTAGTCCTTTTCATCAATGAATGCGATAAAGACGCACTAGAGGAATCGATTGGTGCATAAAAACCTTGAGAACTGTCGGATTAAAGTGACGTCCACAATAATAATAAATAATAATAATACATTAGACTTATAGCGCTTTTCTAGACACTCAAAGACGTCCATATCACCAGATAGCCAACAAATAGTGACCGATGGGAGATGCCAGTTTTCTCATTAAGTGAGATTTAATAGCCTAATATTATTTTTTCTATTTTTAATGAATGGCTCATTGTAATTATTATCCCTAGTAATGTAGCATGTTTGCTCTGTCATTAAATGTTTTTCAGGAGCATATAGGCTAAGCGGATTCAGCTTCTTTTTTTTTTTTGCGCCGATTTAGTCATCAATGTTTTTCATAAAATTAAACTGCATTTGCTTTGTTACTGTTCACATGTGTGGTGCAGTCACATTCACATAGCCTATAAGTAAACATTAAGTTTGAATGATTTACTGAGCTGGCGTTACTTTTTTCAAACCACACACCGCATGTCGGCTATTTCAGCACCACGCATTGTCCACCTACTTCTCACTATGAGGCGTTCAGCGTCAGTGCACCCCGCTCTGTTACTGTCGCATAGCTGTAGCCAATAAAGGCCTATATGTAGGCTATATAGGCTATTATATATCATTTACTGTATATACCTAATACCAACATCAAAATAGATTGTATGCCTCTACAAATCATATTACACCAGGTAAAATCCGTCACAACTTGGAATAAATCCATCGCAATTTGGAATATTTTAGAGCTCCCCCAAAATTTCACAAACCATGTTTCCAGGGGAGCTCATGTCACCACTAGGGGAGCTATAGCTCCCCGAGCTCCCCCTTATTTCGCACCCTGAGGTAGAGGAGGAGGAGCAACATAACTTAGCCTCTCATAGCAGGTAGAGGAGGAGGAGCAACATAACGTAGCCTCTCATAGCAGGTAGAGGAGGAGGAGCAACATAACGTAACCTCTCATAGCAGGTAGAGGAGGAGGAGCAACATAACGTAACCTCTCATAGCAGGTAGAGGAGGAGGAGCAACATAACGTAACCTCTCATAGCAGGTAGAGGAGGAGGAGCAACATAACGTAACCTCTCATAGCAGGTAGAGGAGGAGCAACATAACGTAACCTCTCATAGCAGGTAGCAGAGGAGGAGCAACATAACGTAACCTCTCATAGCAGGTAGAGGAGGAGCAACATAACGTAACCTCTCATAGCAGGTAGAGGAGGAGGAGCAACATAAAGTAACCTCTCATAGCAGGTAGCAGAGGAGGAGCAACATAACGTAACCTCTCATAGCAGGTAGAGGAGGAGCAACATAACGTAACCTCTCATAGCAGGTAGAGGAGGAGGAGCAACATAACGTAACCTCTCATAGCAGGTAGAGGAGGAGGAGCAACATAACGTAACCTCTCATAGCAGGTAGCAGAGGAGGAGCAACATAACGTAACCTCTCATAGCAGGTAGAGGAGGAGGAGCAACATAAAGTAACCTCTCATAGCAGGTAGCAGAGGAGGAGCAACATAACGTAACCTCTCATAGCAGGTAGAGGAGGAGCAACATAACGTAACCTCTCATAGCAGGTAGAGGAGGAGGAGCAACATAAAGTAACCTCTCATAGCAGGTAGCAGAGGAGGAGCCATGTCAGCAGTTTAGAGATATTTGAAGATAAACAATGATGACAACAAACGTAGAGCAGACTGCAAACTGCTCTGCTAAACTCTGTATGTCACAGGGTCTGGTGGAAAAGATAACACGTTTTCATTGTTTTCCTTTTTCTTTTCTTTCGTCTGCCTTCCTGCTTTGTTCCATGACGGGTCCGTTTTAGAATGTTGCAGATAAAAACCTGCTTGACGCCAATGAATAGGCTTTTGGGTGAGCTATTAGCTAGTTAGCTAGCTAGCAGAGTCTATTTCCAGAGCAATTTTGTCATCTGGAGGAGTTTGTGAGGCCGTTAATCCAAAACAAAACACCTACTCAGTGTTTCCTCCAGGATTTTTCACATTAGTGGCGGAGCGGTTATCTTTCCCGCGCGTTTTTTTTTCTCGGGTGCACGCGCATAAAACGCGCACTGGCGCTCAAAACAAAGACGTAGTTTCACCAAAAACTAGAGGGTGGCAACAATTATAATTTCTTAAATAGCGGTTAAGTCATTAAAGCCGAGCAGGTGATTTTATATAGAATGTGATCAAATACCAATATATCCTACAGCTGCAGCGGAACATGCGGAACGTGCATTACACACACACACACACAGAAAGATCAATACGAAGTAGGCCTACATGAGAGTACACGCACAAAACCGGCTAACGTTACTCATTAACTCTTTCACCGCCAGAGTTTTCTGAAAAAGTTGCCAGCCAGCGCCAGCCTTTTTGATCATTTTGACTCATCTTCAAAAATTCCCAGAATATTCTGTTCTATGAATATGTAAACACTGAATACATCAGAAGAAAGAAGAGACCTTCTTCTTGCACACAAAAAAGTTTGATTCTATCTTCTTCCTAGCATGTTCAGTGAACAATGTTGGTCATTTTCATCAAAAAACTACTTTTCGGACAAAAAACAGAGAAAAACGTGTTTTTGTGAAAAACTGTTTATTTTCACCCCCAAGACCCGTTTGACCCATTTGACATTATAAAACTATAATACACATAATGAATCTCATTGTAGGAGCCATTTAGTCCTACATGTTATGTTAATTTTCTAATATTCATTATGAACAGGATCAGTAGTAGGCTAATGGATATTTTGAGAAGATAAAATAATGTGTTTATTTTTATACATGTGACGCATTTGAAAATAATCATGTAAACTTGCCTGTAAGGCAAGGCAAGTTTATTTGTATAGCACATTTCATACAACAGGGGCAATTCAAAGTGCTTTACATGTATTATTTAAAAATACAGCAAGAAAATAGTAAGAAAATTAAAATTACAATGAATAAAAGCAAATATAACAAATAGATAAAACAGTTAATAAGACAATGTAGCTGGTAGAAATATAAATACAATAAAATGATCTGATGTGTGTTACCTTGGACAGGGGAACGTGACCTTGCACTTCGGGTCCAATCTAGGTCTGAACCCGGGTCTGAATCTGAATCCGACAGGGGGGGGCTTGAAGGCTTAGCACTGTGCGCTGTTTGATGTGTACATAATTAGAATTAGTATAACACTAACTAAAACTATATTCCCGCCCGCACCAGCTGGTAGAGATCTGTGTCTTACCTCCTCTAGCAAGGGAATGTGACGAGTCACTGACTTGCATCCGACGAGGTGGTCCTGATGTTCCCGCTTCATTCACAGCGCCGCGCCTAATTCGTCTTCGACGCTTAGCACTGTGCACTGTTTGATGTGTAAATAATTAGAATTAGTATAACACTAGCTAAAACTATGTTACAAAACTAAGTTGTGCAGCAAACTCTTGGCTATGTACTGTTGACAAAATACATCCAACATCTAAATAGCAAAAAATATCGTTTTAGTAATTTTGTTACTAACGGCAGAACTGGAGCCATTTGCACATGAAGAGAGAGTCTCTAAAAGACTCACTTTTTTTTCTCCAAAAAAAGGACACCTGCGTCCGGTCTTGCCGACTCCAGAGGGATAACGTTTATAACGTTGACCCAACGTTACTGTATGATAATATTGCACATTGCTGTAGGCCTACTCTTTATTCAGTGAATTGTCTTACCTTGTCCATCATCTTCTACACCGCCGTTCCCCTGCGTCTCCGTCTTTCGTGTCACACTGTCCTCCGGCTCAAAGTCACTATTACGGTCGTAATGTAAATCACCTGCCTCATCAAAAACCTGTCGGTCTGAGTCCCACAGTTTGGACATGACAAATGTAGCTATTTCAGCTGCTGAATAGCTTTTAGGCCGCGGCATCTTTGGGGAAAAAGTGGCGCGACTGTGATTTGATAATCCCGCTTATTCCGCACTGGAAAACAGCTGCGCAGTTTTCCTGAAAATTCCTGTTGGCTTGGTGAAGGATGGACATGTGTAATACTTGGTCAAACGATGCATAACAGAGCCCCCTAGCGTCTGGCAGTGATAACTCTGAAACCCGGAATATTCCGTTATTGGCGGCCAAGCGTTCTATCATAAAACACGGAATTTTCCGGGTTTGGCGGTCAAAGAGTTAACTGTTTACACAAGTAAAATCACAGTGTGACAGTCAGATGGAGCATTCGGTAAACAACAACAGCAAGGTAATGCTATCAGTTGAGTTAATGAAAACCAACTCTTACCTTTGAGGACACCAACATGAGCCCTGCTTACCCGTACCTCCGCCGTTCTGTTCGTGGTGATTTTAGAGGCAATAGATTATTTTGGCCCCGCGCATATTGCTATGAATAGTTCGAAGCTAGGTGCTTGCACGTTAGGTGCGAGAATGCTCGGTTAACCCATTAGCGGGAACATTATTTGTTTCACAAAATAGGCTGATTTAATTGACCATGAACATCAGAGACATACATTACAAATGTTCATTTAAAATACTCTATACTGAGCACTGGTATAAGAACATGAACCAGAGAACAGCAGTAAATGCAATAACCCACAGTCGTCGCTGATGATGTTGCATTTTCGATTAGGATACGGGATTAAAGGCACCGGCGACGGGCTAAAAGAGAAATCCAAATGTCCCGCTAAATTCGGACCAATCACAAAACTGTTTTGAAAGCGCGTCGCCTCGCGCTGCGCGCCTGTTGAGAGCGATTCAGTCTCGATGGCAGTGCGAACACAAACGACGAGGTTAATTGCAACATTGTAACATTATTGTAAATAACTACGCCCTAAATCGTAACGAAATGTTGGTCTGGAAGCGGCCTAAATCTAGCTTCAATCTGCTTTTTTTCTGTTCTCCGGTCATAATAACTCGCTGCCTTTCTGCGCAGCCTGAATCAAAGTGGACTGTCTGAATCAATTAGTGGCGGAGGAAATTCATTCGTGGCGGCCCGCCACGAATAAATGCATATAGAGGAAACACTGCTACTACAGGGACTGCGTTTCAGCTCAAGTATATCCAGCTGCATCCGCAGGGTGTCGACACCCGGACGCATGAAGACCATATTTGGTTCGTATTTCAAGTATTTATGGATATGACAGATCATTCGCTTACTATGCATTTCGATATGAGATAGATGCATTTTTGTATTTCAAGTACTTATGGATATGACTGATCGTTTTTTTAATTTATTTTTATATATTTTTATTGAACAATAGACATTCGGAAGTCAATGTACGTACATTCAAGGTCCAAATTTTTCCCCCTTTTTCTCCCCCCCACCCCGGTCCTATACACACATTCTACTACATTTGCACTGACAACAAGCATCAACACAAGGTCAATTATTCATCATCACTTGTCATAAAAGAAAGAAAAAAATAAGAAACAACATACAACAAAAACAATGCAGTGGAGACATCATCCAGTCTTACAGAAAATTAGATATAACCCTGTAGGTAGTTTGCAGAGTGGTCAGTGTCATCTTTGAATTAGGCATTAGAATAAGTTTAATTGTCCTGTAGTGTCTTTAGTTTAGACATGTAATTAGTCATAGGGCCCCATACAGATTCAAATTCAAATTTTCCTGGTGAATACAGATTCAAATTTTCCTGGTGAATATTTATGGATATTTTGATATGAGATAGATCATTTATGAGATAGATAATTTTCGTATTTCAAGTATTTATGGATATGACAGATAATTTTCGTCCTATTCACTTAATGCTTAGTTTTTAACAAACCAAATAAACACATTTCCAGCAATGGATTCTACAGTTAGGCCCATATATATTTGGTCACAGACAGAATTTGTGTTATTTTAGCTGTTTACCAAAACATCTTAGTTACAGTCATACACAAGTTACAGTCATATAATGAATATGAATGAATGAATCTTTATTTCGAACATGATTTAAAAATAAAATAATAAATAACAAATAACTAGTATGTAGAGTACAGTCCTATCAATTGTTCGAAAAGGAGTAGGAAGAAGCCTAGGCTTATCCTGTCCTACCCCTGTTTATACTTAACAATTATACTTACATTATATAATCCAATTAATTAATACATATATTTCAGTATCATCCGTTCTAATACTTTTTCATTCTTAATATTGATACAACACAAAATAAATAAATAAACATAATTTTCCATTGTTAATACTGAAACAACACAAAATAAATAAATAACAAACATCAGTATCCACAATGTTATACAGAAGAAAAAGACACAGAAAACCACACCTTAGTTTCCAGAAGATTAACAACCTTCCCTTTCCTAATTTTGGTATTTAACAAAAATCTTTTTTCTTTTTTCAAATAGAGCAATATTTCTGCTTTCCTTCATATTTTCCTCTAGCCCATTCCATGTGGTAACTCCGTAGAATGATATGCACCTGCTCCTGAGATGGGTGCGAGCATAACCCTTGTTAAAGTTGTGGTTACCTCTCAAATGATATCCCTTATCCCTCTCTATAAATAATTTGTTAATGTTACCTGGGGGTTCTTGAGTCTTTGCTTTATACATTAACTGTGCCAATTTAAATTTGAATAAGTCCATGAGCTTTAAGGCATTTGACATTAGGAACAAGTTATTTGTGTGATCACGATATCCGACTTTATGTACAATTCTCATAGCTTTTTTCTGTAGTGTAATCAATGGGTTTAAAGTGATTTTATATGCATTTCCCCATATCTCCACACAGTAACTCAAATGGGGTAAGACAAGACAACAATATAGAGTATACAACATCCTCTGTTCCAGAATATGTTTTGCCCTGCACAATACTGCAATACTCCTTGATACTTTGGATCTAACGTATCTTATATGAGATTTCCAACAGAATTTACTGTCTAATATTACTCCTAGAAATAGGAGTGGGCTTAAAGTGCAGACTCTCAGCTTTAGGTTAAGGGTATTCACATCCAAATTGAAGGAAGGGTTTATGAATTATAGCTCTTATATAATAACCAAAAGTAATTGGACAATTGACTCAAAAGCTGTTTTATGGGCCAGTGTGGCCTATTTATTCCTTCATTATTTCTTTATCAATTAAGCAGGTAAAAGGTCTGAGTTGATTCCAAGTGTGGCATTTGCATTTGGAAGCTGTTGCTGTATACGCACAACATGCAGTCAACAGAGCTCTCAATGCAAGTGAAACAGGCCATCCTTAGGCTGTAAAAACAAAAACAAAATCCATCAGAGAGATAGTGGGAACATTAATAGTGGCCAAATTACATTTGGTACATTCTGAGAAAAAAAAGAACGCACTGGTGAGCTCGGCACCACAAAAAGGTCTGGATGTCCATGGAAGACAAGAGTGGTGGATGATCACAGGATCCTTTACATCAGGGGTCTTCAACCTTTTTCATCCCAAGGACCCCTTGGATGAGAGACAAACAGAACAGGGACCCCCACATGTAATATATATTTTTAAATGTCTCACATTTTAAAGCCTATAATAACTTTTATATTTACTTTATTCACCTTTTCTTTCACCGTATTAACCTATTTATATACTGGGTTATTAGCCTATATGTGTTTATGATTGATAAAACGTTCATGCATAATTATGATTGGTTATTATTATTGTTGTTGTTGTTGTTGTTGTTGATGAGGCTTATATTTTTTTATTATTATAATTTTTCAACAATGAAACTTTTAGCTTCAGGAAGCCAGGTATGCCTACCTCAGTGAGATGACTGGCCCTGGTGGGTGGTACACACCCTGTCTATTCTGGGGGAGATGGAGGTGGTCAGGCAGAGCATCATGTTGCTCATCATGACTGCTGTCTGGAACGGTATTTGCTCTTCAGGTAGGTGAGGGAGGAGAATCCACTTTCACAAAGATAAGTTGTTGCAAAAGGCAAGAGGCTCATCGAGAACTGGGTGAGAGGCTGTGACTCGTACACATTATTGTGTGTACTGTCTGTGGTTAGGTCGATCAGCTGATCTTCCTCAGCGCCTGTCAGGTTTAGGCGCCGCGTCGGATGCATTGTCTTTGCATGGAAACCGTATCCATGTCTTGTGCTTTCTCCAAGACTCAGTCTCAGAAAAGTACTTCTCAAATTGACTTTCGAGTGCCTCCAAGTGATCAACAATTGCGCATTTCACGTCAGACGAGGGCACCGCGGAATCCGCGGAAATGCATTGAAATGCGCAGCCAGCTCCGCGCGGTAGCAGAATCTCGTGGATAGCTGTGCGTAATTCAAAGACGCGCGCCAATACTGATCCACGGGAAAGCCATCTGACCTCGGAATGGTAAAGGAGCGCGTTATAGCGGCGCATAGAGAAGCAAAGAGGCGGGTTTGTTATTATCAAACTAACTAAATTAGTAACGTTATGCTAGTTATTAATTAACGTTAATTTCGCAATGAAGACCGAACTGCAGCGTTTTAGCCAACACCTAGCTTGCTAGACAGGTGTTTTATTTAATTTTTTTAGCTGACGTTATGTGAGACTCTAGAATCATGGGCATCATTTATTTTGTCAATAGTTTTTGTCAAAAGTAGCTTATTATTGCCTATTAATGCTTGTACTTTACTCAATATCATTTTTGTTATATTTTTTAATTCTCACTGATTATTTTGGTGAAAAATGTCAATTATTATGACAAAAATTGGCAGACCCCCTGCAGTACCTCTGCGGACCGCCTAGGGGTCGCGGACCCCCGGTTGAAGACCACTGCTTTACATGGTAAAGAAAAACCCCATCACAACATCCAGCCAAGTGAAGAACAGTCTCCAGGAGGTAGGCGTATCATTTAGGGCTGGGTATCGCCACTGATTTCCCAAAACGATTCGATTCCGATTCACAGCTCCAGATTCGATTCGATTCGATTCCGATTCGATCTAGTTACAATATACATTTTTTGCTTGAATATGAAAGAGATTCTCCGAACTAATGCTATAAATGGTTCAAGGAACCCTATAACATGTAGCATTGTTAAACATATCAATGAATTGACTCCAAAGCAGTTACATGAATGTACTTTTTATTTACATATGACTTTGCTTTTGTCCAGCTCATCTCTATCGTCACATTTTTTAAAACCAAAATGCACCCAGACATCTGACTTTAAGCCTGGTGGTGACTTGAGTGTCCCTGCCATCGCCATGTTTTTAGATTTTAGTGTTGAGACCTCACGTTGCGTGAGATATGATAAATTATTGTAGCGCGAGATCTGGCCACGAGATCTCGTTGCGGGTTGAAGCTGCAAGCAAAATAAATAAATCAATAAATAAAGATCGATCGATCTCGGGATTTATGAATCGATAAATCGCTCATTTAATGAAGATCGATTCAGAATCGGGAAATCGATTTTTTTAACCCAGCCCTAGTATCATTATACATGTGTACCATAAAAGAAAGACTTCACACAAGCAAATACAGAGGGTTCACCACAAGGTGCAAGCCATTCATAAGCCTCAAGAATAGAAAGGCCAGATTAGACTTTGACAAAAAACATCTAAAAAAGCCAGCCCTGTTCTGGAACAGCATTCTTTGGACCGATGGAACTAAGATCAACCTGTACCAGAATGATGGGAAGAAAAAAGTATGGAGAAGGCTTGGAACGGCTCATGATCCGATGCATACCACATCATCTGTAAAAAAACGTGGAGGCAGTGTGATGACATGGACATGCATGGCTTCCAATGGCACTGGGTCACTAGTGTTTATTGATGATGTGACAGAAGACAGAAGCAGACAGATGAATTCTGAAGTGTTTAGGGATATTCTGTGCTCAGATTCAGACAAATTCAGCAAAGTTGATTGGATGGTGCTTCACAATACAGATGGACAATGACCCAAAACATACTGTGTAAGCAACCCAGGACTTTTTTTATGGCAAAGAAGTGGAATATTCTGCAATGGCCAGAGTCAATCACCTGATCTCAACCCAATCAAGCATGCATTTCACTTGCTGAAGACAAAACTAAAGGCAGAAAGACCCACGAACAAAGCATCACAAAGGAGGAAACACAGCATTTGGTGATGTCCATGTGTTCCAGACTTCAGGCAGTCATTGCCTGCAAAGGATTCTCGACAAAGTATTAAAAATGAAAATTGTATTTATGATTATGTTCATTTGTCCAATTACTTTTGAGCTCCTGAAAATAGGAGACTGTGTATAAAAATGGTTGCAATTCCTAAACGTTTCATACAATATTTTTGTTCAACCCCTTGAATTAAAGCTGAAAGTATGCACTTCAATTACATCTTGATTGTTTCATTTCAAATCCTTTGTGGTGGCATACAGAGCCACAATTATGGAAATTGTGTCACTGTCCAAATACTTCCAGACCTAACTCAGTGGTGCAAACTTGTCACCTTTAGGTGAAATTCGCCGTTTTTACCTCAAAATAGGTGACCTACGTGAATCATGCAGATCTGCAAAAATATTTGGGGAGTGGGGGGGGGGGGGTCTACATCTCATCTCATCCAAGTCACATAATGCCCAAGCTAACATCTTCCTGTCTGCTAAACTCTGCTGCAGTTGAAATAAAACGTCTTAAAAAGTTCTTAAGATGGATGTAGAAACATAAGAAGTAATCAAATAAAATAACATAGAAGTTACTGTATGTCTATGTTGCGATAACTTCTCAACAGGAATTTACAGGGTTCGTTCAAACTATCGTAATTCTTGAACTATATGTGCAATCGAAAAAAATCCAACAGTTTCCGAAAGCACAGAAGTTGCACTCTCTAGCCATTTAGGGTTATTACGGTAGTTCACCAAAAAAACAAATGCACTGACCTCAAAGTGTCATGGAGTGATTTGAAGAGAAGCAGTATTTTAGCGGTGTTTTATACTTTAGTGAGTTTCTGTACATACTGTATATATTTGTGATTGTGAAATGTCACAAAGACCATCTAGGCTAGGGTAACCAATCCACCTAAAAGTTTCATCGAGGACGACGATGTAAGTGACGAAGGACTGATTTCTTCTTCTGAACCAGGGTATGGAGGTTAGTTCTAGCGAATTTACCTGATAGAACATCGACATGCTAGAAACACATAACTACACATAATTAGATGATCATTATAAGTATTTAGTGATTGTTAAACTGTTGTTTATTATATCGAGTGTGTACTTTACAACTTCAAGTTTCGTGTTATGAAAAAAACGAGTCGGCGAGTGGTTTGCCCTAGGCTGCGTTCGTAAATTCGCTCTGGAAATCTGATCAGCAGTCGTGGAATGCCTCTTGTCCAATCAAATTACTTGGTCCCTTTATGACGTTGAGCCCAGTGCGCAGAGCGAATTTACGAACGCTGCCCGAGACTGTCTCGGGTCCCCCTTTACCTCGCTTTTAACCTGCTGCTACACTGCTTCTATAACATCAGGATCAGACAAAGGGCGAGACTTTCAAAATATATATTTTTAATGGCTTCTGTGTGCTTTAGACTTGCGTAGAATCGATTTTATTTTTATTTAAAAAGTCAGACCGGAAAATGTATTATTGTCGCCAGACCCACTGCGTGGGAATACGACGCGTGCAGATGAGAGACAACATATAAAACAAAACTTATCGCACACTTATTGCTCGTGTAACATTGGTTAAGCTGCGCCCAAAACCCCGATATTTTGCCACGTGAAATGATAAGACAAGAGGCCTCGATACGATAATCGCCGTAGGAGGCGATTCAACTGTAGGCATGTGAAGTTAGAATTTCTTCAAACTTGCAGTGGTAGAAACGGTATGTGTGGTTTAGTAAATATAGTGTGTGTGTGTGTGTGTGTGTGTGTGGACCTCCTGTGAGAGGTGTGTGTGTGTGCGCCATATCTCAGTATGTAGGCTATGCAGTGTAAGTGAGTGTGAGTAAGTGTGTGAGTTTATTCTGTTATTTATGCTATTATATCTAATGTGTTGAGAAGCAATGGAAATTAATCAAGAAATTGATAGAGTAGGCTAACTTACATTATCATTGTTCTATATGCAACAGAACAGATCACCCAGCATTGCTAATGAAAATAATCAACGAATGTGAGTCTAATACCAATACTTGCTCAATAGGTCTTAAAATCTATTAAAAGTGGTCTAATAAAGGTCTTAAATGTAACTTGTTGAAACCTGCAGGAACCCGCATAATTATTTTGAGAACAGGTTGCTTACATTAATTATGAGGGTGTTAAGGTCAGGGCCATCGCTACTTACACGCGCATCATTGTTAGACCACTGTTAATGATAGAGCTAACCATCTACGGGCAAAAAAAAAGTGTCACCTTTTTGGACCATCGCCAGTTTGCACCCCTGTAACTGTATATAAATAAATGAATGTCAATGACCCCAGGTGTGGGACTTTATTAGGTCAAACAGGTTTGAGGGGTCAGGCAAAGGACTTGGTGGAGTCAGGAAAGGGTCAGGCGATCATCGTTGTAATCCATGGAGCAGGGCAGGAACCGTGGTGCAAGGTGCTGGGCTGGAGGTGTCCAAGGTGCTGGGTGCCCACTGATGAGCTAAATAAAACATCCTATTTCTGATGAGTCAGCACTAGGGCTCCTTCACAAAACCCTTACTGGAATCTTCATACACTCTGTGAATTAGTCTTTACTTTCTGATGAGTCAACAGCACTAACCCCATCCAGTGCGACATGTAGATAGCATATATTTAGAATATGTAAAATGCAAACACCAGAAATGCAAGAAGGTTTATGAGGTATACCAAATGGAATTAATAACAAGTGTTACAACCCTTCTGTCTAGAGTAAAATAAGGGCCTAAACAGGGTAGAGTGCAGAATGTACAGGTGTGTTGCAACAGAAATGCCCAAAAAAGTGTACAAGGGATCAAATCAATTCAAGTTTTATTTGTATAGCGCATCTCACAAGATGCGACTCAATGCGCTTCACATAATGACATATGTTCAGTGTAGTGTAGTGTTCATGTTGTGTCCAGTGTCCAGGTTCCAGTGATAGCTTGGTCAAAAGGACGCAAGGGTAAAAAACCTGTGCACTGTGCATCCAGGAAAATTCCCCTGCAGCCCTCTAGTCGTAGAGCGACTACTTACCAGTTTGCCCACCAGTGCAAAGCCGCGGCCCCCACAACCCCCCTGAGGGATCCCACACGCCCGACCCGCCCCACCACCGGCACACCCGGCCCAGCCCACCAGGCTCAGACTATCATAGCCCTGCACGAGGCTAGCCGGGTCAGGTGCCCCAGCGGCAGAACAGACCAAGCACGCAGGCCGGCCGGGGGCCCCCGAGGAGAGGCCCAGGGAGCCCGGCGCACGGCAGGCAAGCAGGGGCGAAAAACCTGTACACAGCGCCTCCAGGAAAAGTGCCACTAGACCTTAGGGGTCTCGCCGGTGTGTATCTTATGAGTGATAAATCATTGCTGTTTGCACTTTATCGCCAATGCTCTTTTAACATTGTCTCTATGGTCTTTCAGCTTCCTTTTTTCTTCTTCGCTCAAATTTTCGACCATGTAATGGTCAAACAGCTGCTTCTCACTGTTGAGACAAAATGTTATAAAGAAGTGATTAATACATAATTTAAGAAACTCGCATGCATCCACTGTCATGGAAATTGTATTAGCACTCTCCAGCTTACCTCAAGTCATACTGTGGTCCACATTTATACATTTCCATGGCTTTCTTATTGGAAACACAGTCCACAGATAATAAAAAAAAACAATAATTAGACATAAATAGACATAAATAGGGGGGATATAAATAAAAATAGAATAGAAATACATTAACTGCAGTGTTTCCTCCAGGAATTTTTACAATGGTGGCGGGTAGCGCTGACCGCGCGCGCGCGATTTTTTCGCGTGCACGCGCATGAAACGCGCACGCGCGCTCAAAACAACGACGTAATTTCAGCCAAAACTCGAGGATGGCCCAAAAAAATAAAATGTTTTCCTGTACTTCTCCCGTGTGTCTCTTATTGTCTGTGTCTGCATGTTTTTCCAGCATGTAATTCCGTTGTCAATAAAAAAATCGTCTCCCACGACTCTTTCCGGACACGTTGGAATTTTTACCGTAACCCCCGGAGAACCAAAGTTATTAAGCCGCAAAGGGTGCCTCATTTACCGCTGCTGGAGGAAAGTACCGCTTACCACTGACAGCGGGGAGAGGAAATATTTCTACCCGGGAATTCGCTCCTTGCTGTGTCCACGGTGATAGGAGTGGAGGATCGACTCCATTCAAAAACTTTTCGATTCCATGGCTTGTCCTCTTTCCGGACACATTGGAATTTTTACCGTAACCCCCGGAGAACCAAAGTTATTAAGCCGCAAAGGGTGCCTCATTTACCGCTGCTGGAGGAAAGTACCGCTTACCGCTGACAGCGGGGAGAGGAAATATTTCTACCCGGGAATTCGCTCCTTGCTGTGTCCACGGTGATAGGAGTGGAGGATCGTAGTTTGTAGACTAGACGCAGCCTAGATGTATTCGACCAATCACAAAACAGTTTTGCAAGCGCGTCGCTTCGCGCTTGTGGGTGTGTCTAGCGCTGTGAAGGTCTGAAAAGCGGCCTATTTTTTTTTTATTTTTTTTTGAGAAATCTGAATGGTGGCGGAGGAAATTCCATCGTGGCGGCCCGCCACGATGAAATGCATGTAGAGGAAACACTGAACTGTACATAGCTCATAACTGTATATTAGGGATGCACGATATGCATTTTTTCCAACCGATACCGATAACCGATGTTTACCCGCTTCTCGTGGCTGATAACCGATATGATAACCGATATGAGAACAGATATAATTTCACAGTTGATAACCTGTAGTTCATGCACACCTGAAGGTAAGAAAGGCTATGTAGTGAGCAAAGATTGATGATTTAATATTCCATAGTGATCTCACCAAATCTAACTTACATCACTATTGTTAACACAACAAAGAGAACACTTCTGACTCTTCAAATGTTCATTTATTAAAAAAAAGGAAATACATTTCAACATTGTTGAAAATCACATCACACTCGCTAGTCAAGCCAAACTATTGCAATGCATGGATTGGGTGAGTAATCCCCACTGCTACCTAGTTAACTAGAACACTACTTTACATTGTTACCTAGTTAACTAGAACACTACTTTACATTGTTAGCAGGCTCACAAAACAAGCTGTGTTAGTTGACCAGCGATGTGTCATTCATTTTCAACAACACTTAGCTCGCGCTTTTATTTTGAAATCGCGAAAACGAAAACAGAAGTCAATGTCGGAATGAGCCTCTCCTTGTTGTTCAGAGAACAGATGCCAAACTACCGACATGTTTGCTGTAATAATATGATTTGGCAGTAGAAAGCCATCAGTCAATAGCTCGTCTCATTCACAGAACAGCATGGGTTGCCTGCACAGTTTGATTGCGTATTTTAGAGCAGACTACAGAGATGGTGAACATTAGCACTAGCTAACATTGGCTATCTATTTACCTTAGCTTACCGTTAATTGACTGCATGGCTGTACGCAGGCGCAGCATCATGAGCACGACAACCGGAACCGGAAATATTTCCGGCTTCATATTATCGGCTCTATTCGGTTGTTAAGTCGTGACGTGTTTCCGGGTCCAAAGTTGGCTGAGGCGCTGTCTTCGAAATGCCGCAATAATAATAAATATTAATTATATTTATATAGCGCTTTTCCGAGGCTCAAATACCCTGACAATATGGGGAAAACGGGAAAGTGCTGTGTCCCTTGTTGTATGAATAGATCTGAGTCTAAAAAACGATTAAACTGTCATTCTACCTCTGTAGTACACTGGTATTCTGGTGCGGAGAATTTCTGGTTTGGACCTGGAAATTGCAAAACGTCACGTTTGACGTCAGACTTAACAACCGGATATCGGCTAAAATGTAATAAAACCGATAAATATTTAATAACATTAATTTCCCAATATCGGGCCGATAATATCGTGCATCCCTACTGTATAGAATTATCTTTGTTTTGTCACTATATGCACTTCTGGTTATATGCCAATCTGCATTTTGTTGTTGGTACTTGTACTCAGCAATGACAATAAAGTTGAATCTAATCTAATATCTGATAACGCTAAACCACGTAGGATTACCCAGTTAGCCAAGCCTGATTTATGAACAAAACTATGTGTGAAACAGCCAAATGCGTAACACATCCAACAACCTAAATAATAAATACATATATGAAAACTATAACATAGAAATTCTCACCTGAGCTGTATTTGCCATTGTCCTTTAAAATCTTGCGGTCCTCTAAAGTCCTTTAAAATCTCGAGGTTTCTCGCGGTTACTTATGTGATGACACGCTCGACCCAAATATGGTCTTCATGCGTCCGGGTGTCGACACCCTGCGGATGCAGCTGGACCCTTCTCTTTCAGCTGGGTCTTTGGAGACGCCTTGCGATGACTTGGCAGGGTGATTCAGACCGCCGCAACTAGAAACCGGCCGGTCTCAAACCGCTGCATCACGGATCTTTGATCTGAACCTCTAGTGATACATGTAAACAAACTGTTCACAAAGCAAGGACTGTGATGATCTAGTTATATGTAGTTATGTGTTTTTAAGCATGTTCATGTTCTATCAGCATGTTGTGATGTGCTAAACATGCAGTTAGATTAGTTACATAGCAATGTTTTTATTAGTTGATAGCTAGATACCAACGTGATAGCAACGCCGTAGCAAACGTGTCTGTTTTGATTCAGAGCGATTTTCTCTGGTATTTGGTTTGAACTGTACCAACATTCAAATAAGCATATCTTCTTCAACTTTTTTCAAGATTTCAATGTACGACACATAATTTGAAAGCTTACAATCTTACATTTCATAATCTGTAAAACCTTGGGAACTTGGGGACCAAAACACCAGACCCTGTCACACCCTGTCACACCCTGTCACACCCTGTCATACCAGACCCTGTCACACCAGACCCTGTCATACCAGACCCAGTCACACCAGACCCTGTCACACCAGACCCTGTCACACCCTGTCACACCAGACCCTGTCACACCCTGTCACACCAGACCCTGTCACACCAGACCCTGTCACACCCTGTCACACCAGACCCTGTCACACCCTGTCACACCAGACCCTGTCACACCAGACCCTGTCATACCACACCCTGTCACACCCCGTCACACCCTGTCACACCAGACCCTGTCACACCAGACCCTGTCACACCAGACCCTGTCACACCCTGTCACACCAGACCCTGTCACACCAGACCCTGTCATACCAGACCCTGTCATACCCTGTCACACCAGACCCTGTCACACCCTGTCACACCAGACCCTGTCACACCAGACCCTGTCATACCACACCCTGTCACACCCCGTCACACCCTGTCATACCAGACCCTGTCACACCCTGTCACACCCTGTCATACCAGACCCTGTCACACCCCGTCACACCCTGTCATACCAGACCCTGTCACACCCTGTCATACCAGACCCTGTCACACCCTGTCACACCAGTCACACCAGACCCTGTCACACCCTGTCACACCAGACCCTGTCACACCAGACCCTGTCACACCCTGTCATACCAGACCCTGTCACACCCTGTCATACCAGACCCTGTCACACCCTGTCACACCAGACCCTGTGAATGAATGAATGAATGAATGGTCTTTATTGTCATTGCTATAGTACAGGTACCAAACAACGAAATTTAGGAGGGGTGGCACCCCTGGTGTTAGGAAAGAAAAAAAAAAAACTTTAAAAAAGGGAAGGGAAGGAGCTGGTTTACATAAATAAAGGCTATGTACACTATCCACTATACTATACTGTACAGATAGACGACTAGGGTTGTCATATTGCACATAGTGTTATTGCACATTCATTTAAAGTGTCGCAGTTTGCAGGCTTGAAATGTACATATTTGTGCCTCAGCACTACACCTGATTTTTTCAGTCCAGCAGCTGCCATCAATCCGTCCAGACTGTCCAGGGCCCAGAACCTAGGTCTTTGCTGTGTTCAGGGCCTGGATGGCCCTGGGGTAGAAGCTGTTCTTCAGTCTGTTTGTCCTTGCGGCCATGGTCCTGTACCGCCTTTTCGAGAGCAGCCGGGTAAAGTGTTCGTACCCAGGGTGGGTCGGGTCTCTGGAGATCTTGGAGGCCTTCCTGAGACAGCGTGTGTTGTACAGCTCTTCCAGAGAGGGGAGGGGGGCGCCGGTGATCTTCTGGGCTGTTCTCACGACTCTCTGTAGCGCATTTCTCTCTGCGGTTGTGCAGCTGGAGAACCAGTTGCAGATGCCGTAGGTGAGGACGCTCTCCACTGCGCCGCGGTAGAAGGTCACCAGTATCTCCTGCTTGCTGTGTTCCTTCCCGAGGACTCTCAGGATGTATAGCCGCTGTTGTGCCTTCTTGATGGTGGCTTTTGTGTTGTCCTTCCAGGACAGGTCATCCTGCATGTGCACCCCCAGGAATCGGAGGGTTGAGACTCTCTCCACGCTCTCTCCGTCGATGAGCAGGGGCTGGATCTCAGACTTTTTCCTCCTGAAGTCTACGATGATTTCCTGGGTCTTTGACTTGTTCAGCAGCAGGTTGTTAACCTTGCACAGCTTGCTCAGTTGCTCTACCTCATCCCTGTACGCCGCCTCGTCCCCCCCCGAGATGCAGCCCACCACGGTGGTGTCATCTGCAAACTTTACGATGGAGTTGCTGGGGTCGACGGGGGTGAAGTCGTAGGTGTAGAGGTTGTAGAGGATGGGGCTTAGCACACAGCCCTGGGGGGACCCAGTGCGGGCTGAGTCTGAGGGCTGTGGAGGTGTGGGGGCCCACCCGCACCCTCTGGGGGCGGTCGGTCAGGAAGTCCTTGATCCATGCACATATAGAGTGTGATAGACCCAGGTCTAGTAGTTTGGTCACTAGCCTGTCTGGAAGGATGGTGTTGAAGGCGGAGCTGAAGTCCACAAAGAGCAGTCTCGCGTAGCTGTTTCCCCTCTCCAGGTGGGATAGAGTGGCGTGGAGAGTCGTCGCGATGGCGTCCTCTGTGGACCTGTGGGCTCTGTAGGTGAACTGGTATGGATCCAGGTTGGGCGGGAGGCGTGTGAGTATGTGGGCCCGGACTAGTTTCTCGAAGCACTTCATGATGATTGGTGTGAGTGCCACCGGGCGGTAGTCGTTCAGGCACTGTGCTTTTCTTCGGGACTGGGATGATAGTTGAGGTTTTCAGGCAGGGTGGGATGGTGGCCTGGGACAGGGACTGGTTGAAGATGTTGGTGAAAACCCCGGCCAGCTGGTCGGCGCAGTCCCTCAGCACCCGTCCCAGGACACCATCCGGCCCCGAGGCTTTCCTGGGGTCCACCGCCTTCAGCACGCGTCTCACTTCATGCTCTGTGAGGGTGAGGCTGCTGAGAGCTGGAGAGAGTGGTGTTTGTGTTGTGGTTACCTCCGTTCGCCCCTCGTCGAACCGGGCGTAGAAGGAGTTCAGCTTTTCCGCCAGCAGGGGGTCGTCCTCTGCGGCTGTGAGCCTGTTGGCTCTGAAGTTTGTCATGTGCTGAACCCCCTGCCACATCCGCCTGGAGTCGTTGCTCAGGAAGCATTCCTCAATCTTCTCTCTGTGGTCTGCCTTGGCCTCTTTGATGCCGCGCTTTAGGTTAGCCCTGGTGGTGCTGTACAGCGGTGTGCCCTTCCCTGCGAAGAAGGCGTTGTCCCTCTCGTTGATCAGTTTTTGGACCTTCCCAGTCATCCATGGCTTCGTGTTGGGGTAGACCCGGACCCGTTTGTCCACGGTGACTGAGTTGGTGCAGTTCACTATGTGGTTCAGAACCGACGACGTGAACTGTTCCAGGTCCTCATGCTCATATTCCTGCCATGGGGTGTCATTTAGGCAGATCTGCAATGGAGCGGACCCTTCTGGCCAGGTTCTGACAGTCTTAGTGGTGATGGGAGCACTTTTCCCCATGGTAGTGTATGCTGGGATCAGGAGGATTGACACATGGTCAGACATGCCTAGATGAGCTAGCGGTCTAGCCTTGTAAGCACGTTTGATGTTGGTGTATACCTTGTCCAGTGTTTTTTCTCCTCTTGTTGCACATTTAACATGCTGATAGAACTTGGGTAGTACTGCCTTCAGGTCGACATGATTGAAGTCTCCTGCTATAATGTGAATTGCCTGTGGATCTGCGCTTTGTTGACCACTGATGACGTCATATAGCTGCGCCAATGCTAAGCTACCGTCTGCATTCGGTGCAATGTAAACGCTTGTTATATACACTGCATTGAATTCCCTCGGTAGGTAAGTGGGTCGGCATTTAACAGTCAAGTATTCCAGGTTTGGGGAACAGTGGCTACTTACAGTTTTCGTGTTTAAGCACCAGCTATCCTTCGTAGATATAATGAGGCCGCCTCCGCGAGTCTTACCGCTAAGCAGCCTGCGGTCCGCACGGTGTAGAGTGCGGCCCTCCAGGCTAATCGCGGAGTCCAAGATAGTTTCATTTAGCCAGGTTTCAATGAGAATAATCACACAGCTATCTCCCACAATGTTATTTTTGGCAACCTGTAGTCTCATGTGGAAATGTGTAAAAATGTGGAAATGTGGAAATGTGTAAAAATGTGGAACGCCCTTCCTATAATCTTAAAGGAGTGCAAAACACTGCCCACCTTCAAAACCACTCTCAAAAAACATTTACAGGAGGCTGCAATCCGTAACTGGACCCTCTAAATCAAAAATCAGATTAAAAGACCCGAACTACCCACTGTACATACTTTGTGTTTTGTCCCCCGCCCCCACCTGTGGTGTATGTCCCCACCTGTCCTACCCGCTGTACATACCTGATGTTTTGTTGTATTGTATATCTAGTATTGTTCTTCCCATGATGGATGTATTTTTATCTTGTAGATAGTAATAGTTATTTGTCTGTATTATCGTGTAGATAGTACTAGTTGTTTTTTTTTCCCTGTCTGTCTTACATGTAACGATGAATTGAAAATCAAGGACCCCAATTGAAATAAGCCAGTGGCTTTCTTGGGTTTTTATCCTTTTAGTTGACCTTGTATGTAATATGTACTTTCATGTACCTACTTCTGCAAATCTTCTAATAAAGTTTTCAATCAATCAATCAAATCAATTCATCCATCTTATTGGTCAGGGACCTGACGTTGGATAGGAATATACTCAGCAAAGCTGGCTTGTCCGGGCTCCTCTTTAGCCTACTTAACAGGCCTCCCCTGCAGCCCCGTCGTTGCTTGCGGTCCTTACGCCGACGTTTGCGCCTCAGGGTCGGGACTGAGTACCAAGGTTCTCCCGGTAAGCGGGCGATCTCGTGATGAATCCTTTGCTGTTTCAGGAACTCCGCTGTTACTGTCTTCTCGTTTTGCGTACCAACTTCTAGTAAGTCGTGCCTGCTGTAGGTACTATTTACATAACCGTTCCCTATAAGTACTAAAATAAAAATGTACATACAAATGCACTTAAAAACACTAAAGAACACCAGTGTTGAAGCCACTCCAGCCGCAGCGACTATGCGCGCCGCCATCTTGCTGTCACACCCTGTCATACCAGACCCTGTCACACCAGACCCTGTCACACCCTGTCACACCCTGTCATACCAGACCCTGTCACACCAGACCCTGTCACACCAGACCCTGTCACACCAGACCCTGTCACACCCTGTCACACCAGACCCTGTCATACCAGACCCTGTCACACCAGACCCTGTCACACCAGACCCTGTCACACCAGACCCTGTCACACCAGACCCTGTCACACCAGACCCTGTCATACCACACCCTGTCACACCAGACCCTGTCATACCAGACCCTGTCACACCCTGTCACACCAGACCCTGTCACACCAGACCCTGTCATACCAGACCCTGTCACACCCTGTCACACCCTGTCACACCAGACCCTGTCATACCAGACCCTGTCACACCCTGTCACACCAGACCCTGTCATACCAGACCCTGTCCCACCCTGTCATACCAGACCCTGTCACACCAGTCACACCAGACCCTGTCATACCAGACCCTGTCACACCCTGTCATACCAGACCCTGTCACACCCTGTCACACCAGTCACACCAGACCCTGTCATACCAGACCCTGTCACACCAGTCACACCAGACCCTGTCATACCAGACCCTGTCATACCCTGTCATACCAGACCCTGTCACACCACACCCTGTCACATATTTAATTTGTTAGTCAGGAAGTGAGGAACAGCTGATGAAAGTAGAACATGTTTTCAAAGTCATTGTTAGAACTGTAATGGTATTATTAAGTACTCATATTGGTACTCGGCCAAAGAAAAGTGGTATCGGCGCATCCCTAATCAGTATATATAGAAGTATGTCAATTCATCAATCTATGAATGATTTATTTATTTTCTGAGTGGGGCAGTCCCACTCATATTTTTCTTTCTATTGTTAGACACAGTAAATATTTTGACAGGAAGGATGGGTGAGAGAGAGAGAAGGGATGACAGGAAGGATGGGTGAGAGAGAGAGAAGGGATGACAGGAAGGATGGGTGAGAGAGAGAGAAGGGATGAGATGCAGGATATGTCCGTGGCCGTAATCAAACCGGGAACCCTGCAGTTACATGGTCGACGCTTAACCCGCTACGCCACCTAAGCCCCCCAATCTATGACTTTGAGAGTGTTTGAATGTCTCCTGGCGGGCTGACTGCTTAGTTGTTGTTTGAAGAGGTTGCCCCTCTACCCATCCCTGTTGTTTTAATGGTCTTCCTCTCATGTCCTCTCATGTCCTCTCATGTCCTCTCATGTCCTCTCATGTCCTCTCATGTCCTCTCATGTCCTCTGCATTAGACCACAGATGTCCAGGGACTTGATGACTCATCAGTACTGTACAGGTCGACATGATTGAAGTCTCCTGCTATAATGTGAATTGCCTGTGGATCTGCGCTTTGTTGACCACTGATGACGTCATATAGCCGCGCCAATGCTAAGCTACCGTCTGCATTCGGTGCAATGTAAACGCTTGTTATATACACTGCATTGAATTCCCTCGGTAGGTAAGTGGGTCGGCATTTAACAGTCAAGTATTCCAGGTTTGGGGAACAGTGGCTACTTACAGTTTTCGTGTTTAAGCACCAGCTATCCTTCGTAGATATAATGAGGCCGCCTCCGCGAGTCTTACCGCTAAGCAGCGTGCGGTCCGCACGGTGTAGAGTGCGGCCCTCCAGGCTAATCGCGGAGTCCAAGATAGTTTCATTTAGCCAGGTTTCAGTGAGAATAATCACACAGCTATCTCCCACAATGTTATTTTTGGCAACCTGTAGTCTCAATTCATCCATCTTATTGGTCAGGGACCTGACGTTGGATAGGAATATACTCAGCAAAGCTGGCTTGTCCGGGCTCCTCTTTAGCCTAGCTAACAGGCCTCCCCTGCAGCCCCGTCGTTGCTTGCGGTCCTTACGCCGACGTTTGCGCCTCAGGGTCGGGACTGAGTACCAAGGTTCTCCCGGTAAGCGGGCGATCTCGTGATGAATCCTTTGCTGTTTCAGGAACTCCGCTGTTACTGTCTTCTCGTTTTGCGTACCAACTTCTAGTAAGTCGTGCCTGCTGTAGGTACTATTTACATAACCGTTCCCTATAAGTACTAAAATAAAAATGTACATACAAATGCACTTAAAAACACTAAAGAACACCAGTGTTGAAGCCACTCCAGCCGCAGCGACTATGCGCGCCGCCATCTTGCTGTCACACCCTGTCATACCAGACCCTGTCATACCAGACCCTGTCACACCAGACCCTGTCACACCCTGTCACACCCTGTCATACCAGACCCTGTCACACCAGACCCTGTCACACCCTGTCATACCAGACCCTGTCATACCAGACCCTGTCACACCAGACCCTGTCACACCCTGTCACACCAGACCCTGTCATACCAGACCCTGTCACACCAGACCCTGTCACACCCTGTCACACCAGACCCTGTCATACCAGACCCTGTCACACCAGACCCTGTCACACCCTGTCACACCCTGTCATACCAGACCCTGTCACACCCTGTCACACCAGACCCTGTCACACCAGACCCTGTCACACCAGACCCTGTCATACCACACCCTGTCACACCAGACCCTGTCATACCAGACCCTGTCACACCCTGTCACACCAGACCCTGTCACACCAGACCCTGTCATACCAGACCCTGTCACACCCTGTCATACCAGACCCTGTCACACCCTGTCACACCAGACCCTGTCACACCAGACCCTGTCATACCAGACCCTGTCACACCCTGTCACACCCTGTCACACCAGACCCTGTCATACCAGACCCTGTCCCACCCTGTCATACCAGACCCTGTCACACCCTGTCACACCAGACCCTGTCATACCAGACCCTGTCACACCCTGTCATACCAGACCCTGTCACACCCTGTCACACCAGTCACACAAGACCCTGTCATACCAGACCCTGTCACACCAGTCACACCAGACCCTGTCATACCAGACCCTGTCATACCCTGTCATACCAGACCCTGTCACACCACACCCTGTCACATATTTAATTTGTTAGTCAGGAAGTGAGGAACAGCTGATGAAAGTAGAACATGTTTTCAAAGTCATTGTTAGAACTGTAATGGTATTATTAAGTACTCATATTGGTACTCGGCCAAAGAAAAGTGGTATCGGCGCATCCCTAATCAGTATATATAGAAGTATGTCAATTCATCAATCTATGAATGATTTATTTATTTTCTGAGTGGGGCAGTCCCACTCATATTTTTCTTTCTATTGTTAGACACAGTAAATATTTTGACAGGAAGGATGGGTGAGAGAGAGAGAAGGGATGACAGGAAGGATGGGTGAGAGAGAGAGAAGGGATGACAGGAAGGATGGGTGAGAGAGAGAGAAGGGATGACAGGAAGGATGGGTGAGAGAGAGAGAAGGGATGAGATGCAGGATATGTCCGTGGCCGGAATCAAACCGGGAACCCTGCAGTTACATGGTCGACGCTTAACCCGCTACGCCACCTAAGCCCCCCAATCTATGACTTTGAGAGTGTTTGAATGTCTCCTGGCGGGCTGACTGCTTAGTTGTTGTTTGAAGAGGTTGCCCCTCTACCCATCCCTGTTGTTTTAATGGTCTTCCTCTCATGTCCTCTCATGTCCTCTCATGTCCTCTGCATTAGACCACAGATGTCCAGGGACTTGATGACTCATCAGTGCTCCTAAAGGAAAGGAGAGAAACAAAAGGAGGCGGTTTAGGAGTCGTTGAGCCCCAGACTAGCCTCTGCTTCTAGCCTCTGCTTCTAGCCTCTGCTCCGGGGGTCCTTTGTGTCTGGACTGGGCAGCAGCTGTCTGATTTGTTGACCTTAATTCTGCCCCCTAGCTGGCCCCTCTACCCACCTCCCCCCAAATGTGTAATCTTAAAAAATGTAATCTGGTTGCTTTTGTGTCTCCTGATGAATGTTGTCAGACACAGGACCGGGTGATCCTGCTACTGCCCAGTACAGCGTGGCGGTGAGGAGGTGCTCTCTACTGATGGCCTGTACATATTAGGATGAATAATCCATGCCTACTGTTGTTATCGGAGGTTTCTGAAATTGTACAGATACTGTATGATTAGTTTTTTTTATTGATTAGAGTATCAAATGACTTGACATGTCCATACAATAAATACGCTCCAATAAATACCGGTATTTCAATAACAAAACACAGATTGCCGACGATGTCCTCTAAATTCAGAAATTGGTTTAAAGTGACACCACGTGGCTGCTGGCGGGGCGTAAGCGGAACGCAGCGCCAGAGAGAAGACATGTGATGTGCTTGCTGCCTCCCGGTCCTGTATGACTCACCCGCTCACATGTGGCTCGCTGAGGGGATGAATGCAAGCGCTCGCTGTGAAAACGCTGGCTCCACGTCTCCTTCTCCAAACCCTGTGGTGCTGAGAGAGTTAACTGCATTGTGGGCAGGGTTATAGGGGGAGGGGGAGCACGGGTGTGCTTCATAGACACATTTGCATTAGAGAGAGAGAGAGAGAGAGAGAGCTGCTAGCTGTCACTATGGAGGGCAGAGCCGG
>NC_137689.1:31891531-31896531 GCF_963989245.1 Nansenia antarctica | reverse complement strand
TGTTTGTCCTTGCGAACATGGTCCTGAACCGCCTGTCCGAGGGCAGCCGAGCAAAGTGTTCGTACCCAGGGTGGGATGGGTCTCTGGAGATCTTGGAGGCCTTCCTGAGGCAGCGTGTGTTGTACAGCTCTTCCAGAGAGGGGAGGGGGGCGCCGGTGATCTTCTGGGCCGATCTCACGACTCTCTGCGGCTGTGCAGCTGGAGAACCACACACAGATGCAGTAGGTGAGGATGCTCTCCGCTGCGCAGCGGTAGAAGGTCACAAGCATCTCCTGTCCGATGTGGTTTTTCCTAAGGACTCTCAGGAAGTAGAGCCGCTGTTGTGCCTTCTTGATGATGGCTGCTGTGTTGATCTTCCAGGACAGGTCATCCTGTATGTGCACCCCCAGGAATCGGAGGGTTGAGACTCTCTCCACGCTCCCTCCATCGACGAGCAGGGGCTGGACCTCAGATTTTTTCCTCCTGAAGTCCACGATGATTTCCTTGGTCTTTGACTGGTTCAGCAGCAGGTTGTTAACCTTGCACAGCTTGCCCAGCTGCTCCACCTCATCCCTGTACGCCGCCTCGCCCCCCCCCGAGATGCAGCCCACCACGGGGGACCCAGTGCTGAGTCTGAGGGCTGTGGAGGTGTGGGAGCCCACCCGCACCCTCTGGGGGCGGTCAGACAGGAAGTCCTTGATCCATGCACATATAGAGTGTGATAGTCCCAGGTCTAGTAGTTTGGTCACTAGCCTGTCTGGAAGGATGGTGTTGAAGGCAGAGCTGAAGTCCACAAAGTGCAGTCTCGCGTAGCTGTTTCCCCTCTCCAGGTGGGATAGAGTGGAGTGGAGAGTCGTCGCGATGGCGTCCTCTGTGGACCTGTGGGCTCTGTAGGCGAACTGGTATGGATCCAGGTTGGGCGGGAGGCGTGTGACTATGTGGGCCCGGACTAGTTTCTCGAAGCACTTCATGATGATTGGTGTGAGTGCCACCGGGCGGTAGTCGTTTAGGCAGCTCACCGTGCTTTTCTTCGGGACTGGGATGATAGTTGAGGTTTTCAGGCAGGGTGGGATGGTGGCCTGGGACAGGGACTGGTTGAAGATGTTGGCGAAAACCCCGGCCAGCTGGTCGGCGCAGTCCCTCAGCACCCGTCCCAGGACGCCATCCGGCCCTGAGGCTTTCCTGGGGTCCACCGCCTTCAGCATGCGTCTCACTTCGTGCTCTGTGAGGGTGAAGCTGCTGAGAGCTGGAGAGAGTGGTGTTTGTGTTGTGGTTACCTCCGTTCGCCCCTCGTCGAACCGGGCGTAGAAGGAGTTCAGCTTTTCCGCCAGCAGGGGGTCGTCCTCCGCGGCTGTGAGCCTGTTGGCTCTGAAGTTTGTCATGTGCCCGCCTGGAGTCGTTGCTCAGGAAGCATTCCTCAATCTTCTCTCTGTGGTCTGCCTTGGCCTCCCGGATGCCACGCTTTAGGTTAGCCCTGGTGGTGCTGTACAGCAGTGTGTCCTTCGCTGAGAAGGCGTTGTCCCTCTCCTTGAGCAGTTTTTGGACCTTCCCAGTCATCCATGGCTTCGTGTTGGGGTAGACCCGGACCCGTTTGTCCACGGTGGCTGAGTTGGTGCAGTTCACTATGTGGTTCAGAACCGACGACGTGAACTGTTCCAGGTCCTCATGCTCATATTCCTGCCATGAGGTGTCATTCAGGCAGATCTGCAGTGGAGCGGACCCTGCTGGCCAGGTTCTGACAGTCTTAGTGGTGATGGGAGCACTTTTCCTCATGGGAGTGTAGGCTGGGATCAGGAGGATTGACACATGGTCAGACATGCCTAGATGAGCTAGCGGTCTAGCCTTGTAAGCAACAGCCTTGTAAGTACCTAACAGACGGATCAGTACAGACCAGTACTGTCCACCTCACTTCCTGCTCCGCTGGACTGGGAACACTTTTTATGTTCATTATGAAAGATGAGAATGACTGCAATTCATGTTAGGACTTTTTGAATTGCTTGCTGATTGCACTGTCATCAGAGAGATGTGTGTGTGTGTGTGTGTGTGTGTGTGTGTGTGTGTGTGTGTGTGTGTGCGGGCGGGCTGTGCGTCCACTCGCCCATGCTAGTATGGGGCTTAGTCGATGTACAAACAGCTGTGACAGTGACTGTGTGTGTGTGTGTGTGTGTGTGTGTCTGTGTCTGTGGGGGGAGAGACAGACAGGTTAGGACAGAGGACAGAGGGAGAGACAGACAGGTTAGGACAGAGGGAGAGACAGACAGGTTAGGACAGAGGGAGAGACAGACAGGTTAGGACAGAGGGAGAGACAGCTGTCCCGGCCCTGGACCCACCATGTCCCTGGGGGGGCGTCTGCCCAGCTCAGGTTACACTGCTGTGTGTGTGTGTGTGTGTGTGTGTGTGTGTGTGCAGCACTGAGAGGTGACCATAAGGCTGCACCATCTACGCACGCACACACACACACACACACACACACACACACACACACACACACACACACACACATAGGCACATATACTAGCACACGCTACACCTGCCCCATAAGCTTGTTATCAGACAGTATTAGACACTAATAGATACTATGCCACAACCGCTGCTCTTAGTTCCAGTATTGGACGGTCTCAGCCCATAGGGCAGGGGTGGCCAACCAGTCAGAGCCACAAAACATTGTTGGGGTACCAGAAAGAGCCACATCATACATGCGGGCTCACAAAAGCGCTCATTCACACATACGCAATACACATTCCAATAGGCTATGAGACCAGTGGTGTAATTTCAGCAAAAGCCAAGGTATGGCAAGGTCTGAGTGGGGGGGTTGAAGGAGGGTTCCCCCCCTCGTGGATTTTTTTTTCAAAACAGTTGTGCAATAGTCAATTTTGGTGAGTTGTTTCTATACAATTTACTTATGTGACATTAAGGTAATGAATAAAGGAGACAACTACAGTATGCAGGTAGTAGCCTACATCTTTCCTAGCAGGCAGACTGGTTCAATCTCCTTAGAAACAAAACATAACAGATTTAGCTATTCTCAACTCTAAACGAACTGCACTGTTAAAACGCTAGATTAGACCTGACCTGTGTCCCTGTCCCTGTCACCTGTTTAGACCTCACCTGTGTCCCTGTACTTGTCTCTGCTGCCCTTTGACCAAAAGAGGTCTTTATGTCCATTTTCCTTTTTTCCCCTGGCATATTTGTTATACCAGCTCACCTAGTAAAAGTGAGACGATTGATAATATCAAAAACATGCTTGCACACACATATAACTTACTCACACACAAGTCAGTGTTACTGGCCCCAATTTGGTACAATTATTACTGAAATTATTGAGAATAGAGACATTGTTGACATACGTAAACTAGCTCTTGTAATCTTTAATGTTCGCTAACTAGCGAACTCACTAAAATAACATTAGAACATGTTTGTACTGACAGAACATGACATGAACTTGTTCATTAATATGTTACATTTGAACCAACAGTATGTAAATGGCATTTATACCGTTTGTTTAACACACCTGAATGAACGAGAATCGTGGACAAGGTTTTAACATGAACGTTACTCATGGCTTGTTTATTGAAGAACCGATGTCCCGCTCCAGTGTTGCCAGATAGGCCTACTTTTGGTCACTCTGGACGGGTGGATTCGGCAGCTTTTAGACTGGTTGGGCTTGAAATTGTCAATCCCGTCTGGCAACCCTGCGCTCCACTACAGCGCTTGGCTAGTGGGGTGAGATGGAGCCGGGAGGTTTCGAATTACCGTTGTGTGTGTAGTGGATAAAATCACCAAAATGACTAAACGTGTTTTAGATTTTTTTAAATGTTAAGCCAGGTATGGCCAAAACGACGCCTATTGAGACACAGAGAGCGAGCCACGCACTTTTAATGAATGGATTAAAGAGCCGCACAGAGACAGGCAAAGAGCCACATGCGGCTCGCGAGCCGCGAGTTGGCCACCCCTGCCATAGGGGAACATGACAGCTCGTCACATATGTTGTACCAAAGGCGTTAGCCAGGCGTTAGCCAGGCGTTAGGTTCAAGCGAGCCGCCGATCTGCCAACCGTGCCAAAATTAGACGGCGGCTCTACCTCCTGAGCCACAGGAGCCCCATGATGGTATGTAACGGGAGACAGTATGAGAGTGTGTCCTCAGCAGATGGTATGTAAGGGGAGACAGAGAAGTCCTGTTTGTCCACTGGCCATTCTTCATCGCTGTTATGGAACAAGAGAGAAAAGCAATATTCAGCTCTGAAAGGGGGATTGGATGATGGGGCCGAAACACACAATGACCTCAGCCTGAGGGAGTGTGGGAAGGAGGAATGAGGAGAGAAGAGAGGGCAGTGTGTGAGGAGGAGAGAGATCTGGAGAACGAAGGCGGTGGGAAATCACAGAGGAAGTCAGGAGAGAATGATGAGACAGATATTTGAGATGCCAAAAATAATAAACAACATCATGGGCTTCAATAATCCTGTTAAACTGTTTTGGTTGTGGAGAGAGAGAGAGAGAGAGAGAGAGAGAGAGAGAGAGAGAGAGAGAGAGAGAGAGAGAGAGAGAGAGAGAGAGAGAGAGAGAGAGAGAGAGAGAGAGAGAGAGAGAGAGAGAGAGAGAGAGAGAGAGAGAGAGAGAGAGAGAGAGAGAGAGAGAGAGAGAGAGAGAGAGAGAGAGAGAGAGAGAGAGAGAGAGAGAGAGAGAGAGAGAGAGAGAGAGAGAGAGAGAGAGAGAGAGAGAGAGAGAGAGAGAGAGAGAGAGAGAGAGAGAGAGAGAGAGAGAGAGAGAGAGAGAGAGAGATTCCTCCTCCTTATTGATAGAATGTTCCTCATTGATAGAACACTGACAGCCTTTTTAATAGTGAACGAATTCAACAACGGACTACTACTGAAACCCTTCTGGCTGTCATGGTCACAGCTGGTCACATGGTCACAGCTGCAGCAGAGCCTGGGTGGCCCACCGGAGGACCCGTCAATGAACTGTGGTCATGTTTCATTGAAGTTGTGTGTTTTTGTTTTCGTTGGCTCAAAAAGGCGACGGT
>NC_137689.1:31874031-31886531 GCF_963989245.1 Nansenia antarctica | reverse complement strand
ACATACATTTTTTGGGCTCTTAAATTAATCATATGTAGCCATTTATTCTTGAAGAATATAACTTATAAATGCCTTGTTATCCCATCAGAACCCAGAATATAATATTACATAATACCTACAATACCAGTCAGTGACGTTTGGAAACACCTTCTCATTCAATGTTTTTTTTAATTAAAAATATTTTCTACATGTAAATGAATACTGAAGACTTCAAAACTATGAAAGAACACATGGAATTATGTAGTAAACAAAAAAGTGTTAAACAAACAAAAAAAGTGTTAAACAAAAACAAGTGTTTTACATTTTTAGATTCTTTAGCTTTGATGACAGCTTTGCACACTCTTGGCATTCTCTCAATCAGCTGTGTGTGTGTGTGTGTGTGTGTGTGTGTGTGTGTGTGTGTGTGTGTGTGTGTGTGTGCGTGTGTGCGTGTGTCAGTGGAAGAAGAAACTGTGAACACTGTCCAGCATTCTCTTCTCTTCTACAAAAGCAAAAGGCGGCTACTTTGAAAAATCTCAAATCTAAAACATATTCTGGTTTGTTTAGCACTTTTTTGTTTACTACATACAGTTAGGTCCATATATATTTGGACACAGACAGAATTTGTTTTATTTGAGCTGTTTACCAAAACATCTTCAAGTTACAGTCATATAATGAATATGGGCTTAAAGTACTGACAACTGACAGAGCTGACAATTGACAGAACTGACAGAGCTGACAGAGCTGACAACTGACAGAACTGACAGAACTGACAGCCCTGACAGCCGTCAAGCCAAAGCCACAGACACACAATCAGCCGTGTGCTCCTGAGGTGTATTTTTAGTCCTCTTGAAGAATCCAATCAGACGTTGTTCCATAGCGAAGGCTTCTTCTTTTGTAGCTGTCTGAAGCCGGAGACATCGTCCTCTCTACAGGCCGTGTCCAGGGGACGCAGGGTGCCCCGGGGATGTTCACAATAGAAGTTCTATTTTTTTGTGATTGCATCATGGGGTTTCTAGTTTTTGGAGTCCTCCGCGTGCTCATACTCTCTGATTAGATGTTTTGCCATAAACGATAACATTTTGTCCAGGTTGACGTCAGGGAAATGTGGTACAGAAATAACTCTTTATTATCAGCGTATGCCTCAAATAGTGATTCATACCTTTCACCTTTTGAAGTTGGTACAAGCTCTATCATTGACCTTTAGGTCTGCGGTGAATATTAAGTTAATGGTAAATGTGATTTTACCTCCGTTGGCTCTTTATCAGATAGTTCATCTACTCTGCGGGGGTTGTTTTTCATTCATCTTAATACGGTTACATTTAATTATCCCCTCTGTTGTTGGTTTCTCTCTCGAACTCAACACACACACACACACACACACACACACACACACACACACACACACACACACACACACACACACACACTCACACCTAGGAGGCAACAATTCATTAAGGAACAATGTCAGTATGAATCCAACAGCGACTGGGTGGGTAGGGATGAGCAGGAAAGTTGCTGTTAGTTTTGTGGAGGGTTAGGAGGTCACTGAGCAGCGTGTTTCCAGTAGGGCTGCACGATTTGGGGAAAAAAATCGAAAAAAATAAAAAATAAAGGAAGTTTTTATCAACGTGCAGTTTGTTTGTACGTCTTCAGGGGACTTAGAGGCTCCCTCCTCTAGCACCCCCACAGCCCGAGCTACGAGTGAAAGAACTAAACTTACATTGGGTTGCTTTAAAATCAAGCTTCAGATTAAAACATGTGATGGAGCATTACTAACCTGACTCAGGTGGTTTGTTTCACACAACCATCTAGGAAAGCTTAACTGGAAGCTGTTTGGAAAAGGGCAGGTACTTTCAAAAAATACTTGGCAGGTGATTGGATGAATCTGTCTATCATGGGCTAATTTCAGAGAGCATTACCACATGATACCATCAAACTGTTAACTGCTCTTATGCCATCAAACTGTTCTAATGCAAGGATGAGAACTTAAAAGATATGAATTAGAACAACATATTTATGTATGTTTTTTTTTAAACAGCTGCCATTTTGTTTCTCTCAAGTGTCAAATTTTTTTTAACAATTCCAATATGAAAATAAAATAGGACCTTTCTACAAACAAGGTTATTTAATTATGGCTCAGGAGCAGCATCTAAATATTGCACATACTGCAATCAAGTTAAATAAAGTGATAATAAAAATGTCCAGTAAAAAAGAATAGGTCCTTTCTGTAAACATTGAAATAGATAAAGCTCTTCAACTCGTCGTAATGTAGGCCTATGTAAGTGCACGGCTCGACCGCAGATCGGTTGTTGTTGCATAGTACTCCACATGTTTCAGCTCCGTACGTGCGGGATGGAATCACATTATCGTTTATCCAGCGTTTGGATTCGTTTTTTAAACTCTTCGTTGCTCACAGTGTTAATAGACACCATGTCTTTAGCGAGGTAATGCGTGATGGAATTGGTTATTTCACGGTGCCTTCGTGAGCCCTTTTCATACGGGGTAACAGCCGCAAACGACTCTAAAACTCTAGTTTGCTTAACGTTAGACTGGGCTACGGGACTTTCACTTAACTCTCCGTCATAGAGCTGCCCGTGGTACTTTTTCAAATGCTGATACAGGTTTGTGGCGTTGCGTCTGGATGTAGCGACTGTTCCACGACAGGTCGTGCCCAAAACCTGCTTTTGTTGCACATCTGTCGTCCTAAACCCGAAATACTTACAACAGAAGTGCTGTTTTTCTTCGGGACTAAATCGTTGCTTCTGGCTCTGCTGAAGTCATTTATCCACCATGAATGTTGCTAGCTACCGAAACGTGGGCGTTTCACGTGCGATGTTGTTGTTGTGCGTGTGCGTTCATTGACATTGACGTTCATTGACATTGACGTTCATTGACATTGACGTTCATTGACATTGACGTTCATTGACGTTGACGTTCATTGACGTTGAATCCGACGCGCTGTATGACGTATCCCATACGGGTAGTGGTGGTCTAGTGGATAGTGAGTTGGACTTGTGATCGGAAGGTTGTGAGTTCAAATCCCGCCTGAAACCACACCACTACTAGTGTGCCCTTGAGTAAGGCACTTAGCCCTCAGTTACTCCAGGGGGAATGTCCCTGTAATTCGTAATTGTAAATCGCTTTGGATTAAAAGCGTCTGCTAAATGGCACAAAAAAAATAATAAAATAAAAATAAAAATAAAAATCGCAGGCAAATCGCAGGCTTTGCGATTAGCTAATCGCATCATTTCAAATCGCGATTTCGATTTAAAATCGATTAATCGTGCAGCCCTAGTTTCCAGGCAGGAAGGCTAATTGAAAACACTAAGCACCATTGTGTTGGAGAGGTAACTGCCTTGAACATGTAGATTGTTTTTGGAAAAACAAGACATTTTCTTTTTTGACGCAGCAAACCCTTTGATCTCTCATGGAGTCCAGCAGAATGAATATTTGATGAAGAAGTTCTGTGGGAGTGGCTCCTTATGCATAAACCCTGCCTCACCCAATGCAACACAGGGAATACGGTATGCGAGTCATTGTCTGTCTCTTTCCTTACGCACAACTTCTCTCTGTGTCTCCAAAACAGATCCTTGGGGGAGCCATGTGCCGAGGACCGTGGGAGAGGATACGGCCAGGGCAAGGTGCCGGACAGTGGGACGTTGAGCGACGGTGGTGAGGCGGCCGTGGAGGAGCGGCGGCGGCTGGCCCTGGCCTGCCCTCCCGTGGTGACGTACGGGACGTACCGCGGCCAGAGGGAGCAGCGCAGGATGAGGCGGAGACACATGCCCCTCTCCGAGGGGGACGAGGCCCAGCCAGGGACAGGGGGGAGTACTTCGGGGGGGGAGGGGGGCAGCAGCAGCCCCGGTGCAGCGGATCAACAGAGAGAGGCCACGTCCACCGCTTCAGAACTCACCATTTCAAAGCCCGGTGGCGTTCAGACTTTATCGACCAATCAGATGAGGCCTCCGACCTCCAATACCAATAACGGAGGAGCTCGGACTTCAGAAACAGACTCTGCCGCTCTCGGTCCCACCGGATCCTGCTGCTCGAGCTCTAGTCACATTCCACTAATAACACAAGAAGCAGAAAGCACTGGGAGTCAAAGTGCCTTCCCTCTACCCAGAGAGGCAGACCTGGCCGGTGTCGGAGGCCAGTCCACCGACTCTCTTCCTGGGGTCGAATCAGTAATCGGCCCCCCTCCCCTCGCACCCAAGGAGGACTCTGCGGAGAGGACTAGCGCAGTAGTGAGTGAGACCCACAGCTGTGAACGGGAGGACCCCCTGGCTGAAACCGCTCACACAGAGACGTGCGGCCGGGCGGGGGACACAGACACAGAGCTGACTGAGCAGACGGAAACCGTATCTGCACTTCTCCGTGTCCGGACGGGGTCACCTTCGTTAGATGCTGAGTCGCTCGGCGAGCCACAAGGTGCCGGGGGGACTGCGCGCGCACACCCGCCCGCCGCTGCCGCCGCTGGTGTATTTTTTTGGGACTGCAGCCAGCCAGCCCCACGTCGCAGTATCCCGCTAGGCTCTCTCGCTGCAGAGGAGGGCGGCCGGGAACCCCCGCCAGCAATCAAGGACCCTCTGGACTGTCCCGCTTCAGGGGAGGTTGAACGTGAGGGTTTGCCCTCCTCCGAGGTGGGTCCTCCTCCAGAGGACCAGGACTCGTACGAGGATGCCCTTTGTTTGTCTAAAACGATGGTGGATAACATCCTGAGGAACTCTCTTGTAGCCCTGGAGAGAATTGAATCCTCCCAGTTTGAGGAGGAGGAGGAGACACCCCGTCAGGCCAGCGAGGAGTCTGACCCGGTCCTGCCAGGGCGAGGGGAAGGGGTGGAGCTGTCCTCCGAGCAGGACGAGCCGGCAGCTGTTGGTGATCCGCCCCTCCCGACCGCCCCTGGAGAACAGACCCTCACGTCCAGCCAGGTTCTGGCGGAGGGGCCACCCAGGTCCACCCCGTCCTCAGGGTACGAGTCCATCGCCGGCTCCGACCCGGATATCAGGAGCAGCCCCGGGCCGGCCTGCGAGAGCAGCTCCACCGTCGCCGCTCTCAGCCCGTCGGACCAGAGGCAGGGAGAGCACACCTGTACTCCCAAGGTGGCCCCAACCGCCAGTCACCCGCCAGAGGTCGCCAAAGAGCAACAGCTGACGGACGCTGAGGGTCATTCAGAAGAGGAGGCGAACTCCGATCTGAACGACGTCAGGAATACGTCTGAACACAGCAGTGTTAAGGGGGAGGAGCTGCTTCTGTCGAGTAGCGGTGTGTTCTTCGCGAAACAAGGTCTCCACAGAGACGCCGTTGTCGTTGAACTAGTGAAAGCGGGTGACGAGTCTGTCTCAGCAGTAACCAAGGAAAACAAAGGACATGAGATCTGCACTGTGCTGGACGGTCACGGTTGTAATGAGGCGAGAGAATCACTAGGAGGAGACGGACTAGCCTGTGTAGCCAAAGATGATATGGAAAGCAATAGACATCGTAATAAGCAAGAGGGGGTTCAATATGACAATGTTACCGTTGTCGCCAGTAACCTTGTATGCACTAATAAGCTGAACGACAGTCAGAAGGACGACGCTTTCTTCGAATCTTACGGAAACCAAACTGAGCCCGGTTCACTCAGGACAGATTCCAAACATGAAACTGTGGACCTTACAGAGGTCAACCTCAGCATGTCAGTCAGACCAAAACACACACAGAACTCGCAGCCTTCTCCAATCAGACACGCTGTTACAGCTGTACACGATGGAGGCAAAGAGGAAGGTGCTGGTTTAACGTCGGGGAGGTCGTTAGCTCATCCGACGGGGTCTAACGGGCTAAGCGACTCGTCCGTCAGTGGGGATGAAAGTTTTGTTCTGGTGGAAACCTACTTAGCTGCAGTGATCGAGGACGGCGGCTCTGACTCCGGGGGTGAGGAGGAGGATGGGGCCCACTTACCCAGGGGGGGCACAGCTTCTGTGGAGGACCTCACTACTTCCTCTACGAGAACCCCAGAGGACCTGAGAACCTCAGAGGACCTGGTGACTAGAACGGTCCCCTGCTCCGGTAACAAGGACAGGCCTCAGTGGAGCTCGGCGAGGGCCTCCCGCTGTGACGTCTCCACCGCTGAGAAGCAGCAGCGGCAGGACTCAGAGACGCAGGGACACGGTGGTGGTGCTGGTGGTGGTGCTGGTGGTGGTGGTGGTGTTGGTGGTGGTGCTGGTGCTGGTGGTGGTGGTGGTGGTGCTGGTGGTGGTGGTGATGGTGGTGGTGCTGGTGGTGGTGCTGGTGCTGGTGGTGCTGGTGCTGGTGGTGCTGGTGGTGGTGGTGGTGGTGGTGGTGGTGGCAGCACAGGAGCAGGATCTATGGCAGGATTCCACCAGGACCTTAATGTCAGGTTGACGGGGCTCCACGCGGCGAGCCGCAGGGCCGGCCACCACCCCGAACTGTCCGCATGCGCCATCCGAGCCCAGACCCTGGGCCCCCTCCTCCCCCACCTGGACTTCCACGAGATGGAGGCCAGCTTCGCCATCATTGACGAGGAAGAGGAGACGGACGCGGTGTTCATCAACGACACGGGGCCCATGCTGAGCCCCACCGGCCGGCGGGCTAAGGCCTACCCCTTCTCCCTGTCACCCATCGTGGAGGAGGACGGTTTCCGCGGCGGTGGCGGCGACGGCGGCGGCGAGGAGGGGGGGTTGTTGTCGCGGGAGGACAGGGGGCTCCTGGTGCCCCCGGCGACAGAGGAGGAGCTAAGGAGTCTGAGCGGCGCGGGGGCGGCCGAGCAGCAGGCGTCGGCCTCGTCTCTGTCCATCCTCACGCTGCTGCAGTCGGTCAGCGAGCGCCTCCAGTCCAGCGCCTTCTCAGACACCGACGGCGACCTGGACCCGGGGGAGCCCTCCTCCTCCACGCTTCCCCTGTGGGACTGCTTCTTCAACCGAGGGGAGGAGGCGGAGGCAGAGGAGGAAGGGGGGGACGATAGCCACGGCCAAGCTCCGGACGAAGACCAAAGAGTGCCACCGCCGTACCCACAGTTCAACAGGTGGGAAGGACCAGACACGCCCCCTGAGAGCCATGTGACGGGAGCCGTCACTGTGACACATGAGCTCTCCACGGGACCCCAAGATACGTGTCCCCCCACGGAACTTAAGGACTCGTTCCCTCTACGGATTAACGTCCAAAAAGCAACAGACACGCCCTTCTATCAGTACTTGAAATCATCCAGCTCAGCGCCGCCAGACTCCGACTGCTCTGGCGACTACGACAGTCAACAGCTTGACGAACCAGTTCCCAGCCACTGTGTCCCCAGGTGTCCATCAACTACAACAGACAGGGTAAGGATGGTCGTTCAGCAGCCTATATGGAGAAAGGCGTAGTGCGCCCAATTTATAAAATCACATATTTGGGTCCTGAAAATATTCTAGGATAAGAATAGACTTCAATACACCTTAAATTGTGATTTATCTGGGCAGTGTCGCTAACCTCTAACTAGGGCTGTGATGGCTACGCGGTGACTGGGGGGGTTTACACGGTTACGTAACTGTTTCAATACATTGATTTTAGAATTTTAAAGTGTTTTTATTTTCATATTTCACCCAATAGCAGGAGTGTAAAGTCACTTTCGGTTTCACTATCACATTCACCTAACAGTTAGTAAAGTAAAACGCTGGTGAAGTGGAACGTCACTGGAGACACCCAAACAAACGTGCAGCTCTACGTACTACTAACATGCCCAAATCATCCCAAATTCTCTGAAAAGAAGATTGATTTGATTTAAATCATTTTGAGATGATTCGGACGTGGCGTTTTCGCGGACATTGACTTTGATAGTTTTTTCACAAGCAAAGCCCTTTGCATTTCATGTACGAAAGGCGCTATATAAATAAAGCTTTACTTACTTACTTACTTACTTCCCAACGTGTGATTGAAGTCTGTCCTTGTCCATAGACTCCTTTCAGGGAAAGGAACCAAATATGTGAGCTGTTCCTTAGGGTTATGGTGCAGGATGCAGGATATTTGTCAATATACAACAGTACACATAATTTGGGGCGGCTGTGGCGCAGCAGGTAGAGCTGCCGTCTAATGATCGCAAGGTTGGCAGATCGGCGGTTCGAGCCCCGGCTGGCCACATGTCAAAGTATCCTTGGGCAAGACACTGAACCCCAAATTGCTCTCAGTGAGCGGGCCGGCGCCTTGCATGGTAGCTTGCCGCTATTGGTGTGTGAATGTGTGTGTGAATGGGTGAATGAGAGGCCGTTGTAAAGCGCTTTGGATAACGGCGCTATATAAGTCAGTCTGTTTACCATTTACCATTTACCAATACATAAGTCATTATGCAACTCTTGCTGATATCGTTTCAGGGGGAGAATTGGAGTTCGAGAAAGGTCATCCCAAGGCCTACTGAGGTTAGATAACATTTATATATTCTATGTATTTCTATATATTACTGTTATATAATTGTTCTCTAGCTGTCACACAAATTCCTGATATCATCTTAATTACTGTCTCAATGTTTGGGGACGTCTGTCTCCAAATAATTAGCCAGGGTGAATAGATTAGATGCCATGCCATTAGTGGCTTTTAGCTGGACAGAACACGTCTCTTTTATTAGCTAATGATACCTCAGGCTGGAGAAAGTAGGCCACCGGATCTGCTTTTTTGTAAGAGTTTAATCTCTACAAAGGCCTGTCATAAATGTAAATGAGATCGCGATTACGCAACAGCCTATTAATTGCTGTGAAACCGTATCTGGTCTGCTTTAGAGAGGGCTGCCGTTTCTCAGGATCCCGTTCTCTTTGTAGAGTTCTAATGAAGAGAACCGGGCCTCCGTGTGAGTCACTACACAGTCCTAAGAGCCAAACGCAACAATGAGTCAGGAACAGTGAACGGTAGCGGTAATGTTCCTGTGGAGTAGCGCGTAGTGTGGATTGTCTTGCTCTTTTACAAAAAAACTATTGGGGAACAGGCTTTTCCCCACAAAACAACGTGTGTGTGGTTAGATTATGAATAGGGTTGGGTACCGAAAATCGGTACCGGTAGGTTACTTTACATTCGGTATGTACCCGTACCGAATCGCAAAGGAGATTTCGGTACCTCATTTCGGTACTTTTCTATCTCGCCCCCTGGTGTCCGGTGTCAACTGGTGACTCGTGATGTCACATCGCCTGTTAAATTTCCACTCAGTGAAAGCAGCGAGTACGGAAGGATAACGAGAAGGTTGCTAATAGCAACTTCCGCTAGCGGGTTGGCGTAACGCGACGCTCGACTTATGGGTGCGTTCCGTAAACTCGTTCTGGAATTCTGATCACCACTCGTGGAATGCCTTCTGTCCAATCAAATGACTTGCTCCCCTTATGACGTCGGGCCCAGTGTGCGCTGCGACGCTCTCAGAGCGAGTTTACGAACGCAAGCCTTTGATTGGACAGTGCACTCCAGGATTCGACGCGTCTGTTGATGACGTTGTGCGGATGTGTGGCTGCGTCTCTGCGAGGTGGACAACATGATCGGGGATCTCCTGATATTCGGGTACTGTCCTTATCCTACTACTGTGTCTGAAAAATCAATCGTCATTTCATCATGGACCGGAGAGGGGGAGGGGAGTAGTAGTAGCTGAGCGGCAACAGAGTTTGGATTTTGACGAGGTGGAGGGCTCCAGTTTATCAGAGTTATATTTCCTCTTGGTCTTCTTGGTTCTGGGGGCTATGCAGGCCTCTTCACTAGATCCCTTTTCTAAGAATATTCTGATGTCCTTGAGGGGCTGCCGAACAAGTGTGTACTCGGATTCGACATCAGTACCAACGATAGGCACCCCCAGCTTAATGGAGTCCCCAAGGCTCAGGAGTTTTATTTTCATTTATTTTGATTTGAGTGTATATTTAACTAATATATATTGTGCCTCAGCAATAAAAAAGTGAAAAGCTGTTTAATGTTGTCGACCGTGTTATTATTATATATATATATATATATATATATATATATATGTCATTTAAAAAAATCAAAAGTACCGAATTAAGTACCGTTTTGGTACCGGTACCGTTTTTAAAGTATCGGTTAGGTACCGGTACCGGATAAAACCCAAACTGTACCCAACCCTAATTATGAAGCTTTCGGCTCACAACAACACATGCAAGGAACAAAAGAAGCACCTATGTTCAAACAAAGCCTCTCGTCTGGCGGCTGAACAAAGCAGTAGCAGCCATGGGGATTTGTCTGCCTTGTGGTTTCACAAGCGCCAGTGGAACGGCTTTGCACCACAATCTCAATGTCTGTGCCCAAAAAGTATTTGTTATCAGGGAAGAAGCAAAGGAGCTAACTGCCGAAACAATAAAGTCTTGAAAAAATTGCAATTAAAGCAGCAAGAATTGTAGGGCAGAGTCTTGTGGATAGGATTATAACCCGATTATAACGCACACCCTCTTAATTATAAAAGAAGAGCTCGATAATGATTGCTTGAGGCAACTCCTGGTCAATTAAGGGCAGATCCCCCCCGCCCCTTCCTCCCGTCTCCTGGGCCTCAGGCATGGTCTCGTCCACATGACTATGCCTGCTCCGCTCCATGCTGGAAACCTCCCCCCTCAGGCCACGCCTTGGCAACCTGTGCTGGGCTCTAGGCTTGTGTTTACCGCATCCAGGCTTGCTCCAGTGTACATGTACATGTAGTCAGGAAACAAGGCCAAACCACAGTTCAGAAATCACTCAAATACTTTTCTTCAAAACATTGCACAACCAACAACATGTTATCGTACGAATCATTGTTCTAGGGCGATACTTCTCTGGAATGTGCGACAGTCAAACTCTGCTTCGAGACAGCTTTGTAGAGAGGTCATGCTACAACATCTGACATGTTTTTTTATGATCTAACTCACATGTCTCTGCCACTCTCTGACGGTATCCTGTATCTACATACCCACGGCCAGATGCACATCTATGATGGTGTGACGTTCTCCGGGGAGAGGCAGGAGGTCCATGCAGACCAGGAGGATGCTGGGATGGTGTTTCCACAGGGTGCCTCAGTGATGGTGCTGGGAGGATGGTAAGATAATAATAAGAATGTTTTTATTTGCCATGCAATCAATTTGTCAATCAATTGTTGGAATTTGGTATTTGTTTGCTTTAGCCACAGCCATAGTTGGCGCCCCTGGAGCAATTTAGGGGTTAAGTGCCTTGCTCAAGGGCACATGCAGCTCCCTCCTGAGGCGAGGATCGAACCAGAGACCTTCCAGTTGCTAGCTGGCCACACTAGCCACTAGGCTACCGCCGCCCCCGTTAATGGCTCCTCAGAGCAGGTTTACTGAACTAACTGTTTTAAAGGCTGTGTTTTCTTCCCCCCTGAGGTTGTCTAGTCGTTTGAATTACAAAACACATACACTGCTTTTGTTGAATTAGGTAGATTGAAAACCAGTCAAACTTGGACCGGTCTCCTGTAATGTACACTCACAGAGCACTTTATTAGGAACACTAATACTACTAATACTGGGTAGGGCCTTCCTTTGTTCTCAAAACAGCCTCAATTCTCTGTGGCATTGATTCCACAAGATGTTGGAAACATTCCTTTGAGGTTCAGATTCAGATTCAGATTCAGATTCAGATAACGTTTATTGCCACTATGCATTACACATATAGGAATTTGCTTCGTCACCACAGCAAGTGCGTTTATACTTTTTTCACGTGTCAAAAAACAGGACAACACAACAACAACAACACAGGACAGACAACAGTGCATTGGATAGTGCGGTATAAAGTGCAGTGCAGAGTTTTTACAGTGAGTCCAGTGCATATTCAGTCCTGGGCAGACTTGGGGGCGGGGGGGAGGGGGAAGCCAGAGTCATTTATCAGCCTGGCGGCTGAGGGGTAGAAACTGAGCCTGTGGCGGGCCTTCAGTGCCTTAGGCAGCCGCAACCTTCTTCCAGAGGGAAGCAGGGTGAGGAGGCCGTGGCCGGGGTGGAAGGGGTCTGCCATGATCTTCCTTGCCCTCCTCAGAGCCCTGGTGTCATGCAGGGAGTTGAGGGAGGGCAAGGGACAGCCGATCACCCTCTCTGCTGAACGTAGCACCCGCTGCAACTTGGCCTTGTCCTTGGTCGTTGCAGCAGGGAACCAGGTGATGATGGAGTGGGTGAGGATGGACTCAATGATGGCCGTGTAAAACTGGACCATCATGGACCTCGGCAGCCTGAGTTTCCTTAGCTGCCGGAGGAAGAACATCCTCTTCTGGGCCTTCTTCGTGAGGGCCTCGGTGTTCTGCTCCCACTTTAGGTATGGGAGATGGTCATGCCTAGAAAGCGGCATGACTCCACGGAGGCCACCGGGGTACCTCCCAGCGTGATGGGAGGGGGCAGGGCTGCTTTCCTTCGGAAGTCCACCACCATCTCCACTGTTTTCAGAGCATTTAGCTCCAGATTGTTTAAACTGCACCAGCTCTGCAGCCCCTCGATCTCACCCCTGTAGGCAGATTCGTCCCCCCCGGAGATGAGGCCCACCAGGGTGGTGTCGTCTGCAAACTTCAGGAGCTTGACCGAGGGGTGGCGGGAGACACAGCTGTTGGT
>NC_137689.1:31856531-31869031 GCF_963989245.1 Nansenia antarctica | reverse complement strand
GAGCGTGGTGTGGGTGCGTGTGTGCGTGTGTGCGTGGTTGTGTGTTTGTGTGTGTGTGTGTGTTTGTGAGCATGTGAGTGTGGTGCGGGTGTGTGTGTGTGAGCATGTGAGTGTGGTGCGGGCGTGTGTGCGTGTGAGTGTGCTGCGGGTGCGTGTGTGTGAGCATGTGAGTGTGGTGCGGGTGTGTGCGTGTGAGCGTGGTGGGTGTGTGTCAGTGTGTGTGCGTGTGAGCGTGCACGGGTGTGTTTGTGTGTGAGTGCGGTGCGGGTGCGTGTGTGTGTGTGTATCTGTCGCGCAGGGGGTCTTTGAAACCCAAGCTCTGTCACCAAGGGAGTGTGGGGAGGAGGTGGGGCCTGGTTTCCATGACAACACCCCCCACGCGCAGTGTTGTATGTTTTTTTTTACAGTTGGCTGCAGTCAGTTGGTGGCTGGCCTGGCGAGAGAGAGAGATTTAGAGAGAGATTTAGAGAGAGAGAGAGATTTAGAGAGAGAGAGATTTAGAGAGAGAGAGAGAGAGAGAGAGAGAGAGAGAGAGAGAGAGAGAGAGAGCGAGAGAGAGAGAGAGAGAGAGAGAGAGAGAGAGAGAGAGAGAGAGAGAGAGAGAGAGAGAGAGAGAGATGATATGGAGGTGGAGGTGGGTACTCAGATTGTGTGTGTGTCCCGTAGCTGGTTGCTGTACCTGGAGCCGGGCTTCAGGAGGCCCGGGGTGGTGCTGGAGGAAGGGGAGACGGTCCTGACCCGCCAGCCAGGTCAGCTGACCACCACCGACCCAGAGGACCAACCCACCGCCGTCACCGTGGGCTCCATCAGAAGACTGGTGAAGGTAGGTGTCTGCATCACCTTGAGCCTCACATCAAACCACTAGAAATGCTTTTTATCATCTACGCCAGTGTTTCTAAACCCTCTCCTCGGGGCGCCCCAGCCGCACCACATTTGATCTGTTCCACCACCAGCTCACCTGATTCAACTAATCAAGTACAAAGCAATTATGGTTTGTACTTGATTAGTTGAATCAGGTGTGAAAAGATTGAGTAGTAATAATAAAAAGAAACCAAAAATAAATAAAAGAAAGTATAGGGGCCTAATGAAGGTAGTGCTGGGGACACATGGGAAGGGGAGGGGGAGAGGGTTAACTGGTGAATTCCTGTAGGTTTGGATGATTTGGCCTGGGTAGAGCCAGCTCTCTGAAGTGTTGCGTTCTCCTGTCCCTGAGACAGCCTGTTGGCTGCAGGCTGTGGCTCTGGACAGGAGGACACAGCAGGGAGAAGATGCTGACGCACACAGCTGGAACCTGCGTCTTTCTCTCTCTGAATCTCTCTCTTTCTCTCTCTCTCTCTCTCTCTCTCTCTCTCTCTCTCTCTCTCTCTCTCACACTCTCTCTCTGAATCTCTCTCTCTCTCTTTCTCTCTCTCTCTCATACTCTCTCTCTCTCTCTGAATCTCTCTTTCTCTCTGAATCTCTCTCTCTAAATCTCTCTCTCTCTGAATCCATCTCTTTCTCTCTCTCACTCTCTCTCGCTCACTCACTCTCTGAATCTCTCTCTCTCTCTCTCTCTCTCTTTGAATCTCTCTTTCTCTCTCTCTGAATCTCTCGTTCTCTCTCTCTGAATCTCTCTCTCTCTGAATCTCTCGTTCTCTCTCTCGTTCTCTCTCTCTCTCTCTCTCTCTCTCTTTCTCTTGGGGGAAAGAATGTTGGTCTTATTTCTGAATTTTTGGTGCAGTATAGGGGGGAGACTCTGTCTCTCTCATTCTCTCTCTCTCTCTCTCTCTCTCTCTCTCTCTCTCTCTCTCTCTCTCTCTCTCTCTCTCCTACAGGTTTCCCTTCCCCCTCTCTCTTGGCCTAAGGCTTTACAGAGGGGCCTGATAGAACTAGAACAGCAGTCGCCAGGAATGTCTCCACATGTTAAGGGATGTTATCTCTCTCTCTCTCTCTCTCTCTCTCTCTCTCTCTCTCTCTCTCTCTCTCTCTCTCTCTTCTCTCCCTCCCTCCCTCTGTTCAGGATGACAGCACCCCAGAGATCCATCTGCCTCCGGTGTCTGGTGTATTGGGGGGAGAAGGTTCCGGCGCTGCAGAAGGCCTCACCCAGGCCAGGGCCAGCCTGGAGGGCCACGTCCACCTCTCAGACCTGAGGGTCCAGTCTGGATGGTGAGAGACTGACTGACTGACTGACTGACTGACTGACTGGTGTCCTGTCAGGAGTAACACACTGTGGAGACCTCGTTAGCATTGTGTGAAGGAGTTGGTAACAGTACCGTAGCTGCAGGCTACGCAGACTGAAATAGGAAGCTCAAACAATCAGGGGGGGGGGGATGACTCATTGAGGAGACGTATCCTTGCCAACCAGCATCCATATTGTTTCAAAAAGTTTGCGTGGATCGCTAAGGGCTGAGTCATTGAGCCCCAGCAGCCCAACATATGGCGGCTGTGTCTCAGGAGGTAGAGGCTGGTGGAGGTAGAGGCTGTGTCTCAGGAGGTAGAGGCTGGTGGAGGTAGAGGCTGGTGGAGGTAGAGGCTGTGTCTCAGGAGGTAGAGGCTGGCGGAGGTAGAGGCTGGTGGAGGTAGAAGCTGTGTCTCAGGAGTAGAGGCTGTGTCTCAGGAGGTAGAGGCTGCGTCTCAGGAGGTAGAGGCTGGTGGAGGTAGAGGCTGTATCTCAGGAGGTAGAGGCTGGTGGAGGTAGAGGCTGTGTCTCAGGAGCAGAGGCGGATTTAGGATTGTAGGAGATCCGGGGCTTAGCCCAGAGGGAGAATATAATGTGCGAAATTTTTTGCCTTCAACCTTCAACTTACCACCACCTTAAAGCGGACAAAAGGCTGTATTACAAAATAGACAGTAAACACACACACACACACACACACACACACACGTCAGTCACCATCATTTATATTTGTATAGAATTACAGAATTGATGGGCTGAGGCTAGTTATGTTACAGTATGTATATCAGGGCAGACTCTGGGCTCACCACTTATATTGTATTGATTGTCTTGTCCTGTGTTATATGACGATATATTACATGTATTGTTGGCCTGTGTATAGTACTGTGAAATCAAATCCCCCCTGGGACATTAAACAAACTTAGTTAGTTAGCGTTACATCTTAGGATAGATTTGAGTCATGTTCTGTATACATACATACTACCATAAGGGCATACTTAATGTGGTTACTTCATGTTTACTAGCTGTAACATTAACGTTACATCATTCTTTTTCACTTGTTACTCAGTCAACCAGAGTGCAGATATCAAAGACTATCAGCCTGTTATTCACTTTATTTGTATAAGTATTATCCTTTGTTTGATTTCTTACCATGTACCGTAACAGTACCTTGCTATGTTTCATTTTCATTATAAACATAACGTTATGTTATGATAGCCAGCTAGCATTAGCAAACTGGAAAAGTAGTGTCAGTGAGTCAGTCACCTTTCTAATAAGATTCACAAACCTGAAACATCATCTATGTCATCACTGCTGGTGATGTCATTGTTGTCAGCTGCTGATACGGCTGCTGCAACAGTTCTTGGCGCTTGTTTTGTTGAAAAAAACTTTGGGATATCCATGCTTACAAAGTCAGGCACTGATTGAGATCACGTCTTCTTCAGGGCAGGGCAGGCTACGCAGTACGCAGGCTAATGTCGCGCAGCTGCTGCCTCTCTGTTGGACTCCGGTACTGCACGTTACTCCCGAGTTTTTTTTTATTTTTTATTTTTTTAAAAAGTAAAACATTCGGGGCTTTTCAGAAAACATCCGGGGCTTGAGCCCAAGTAGCCACCCCCTAGCGCCGCCCCTGCTCAGGAGGTAGAGGCTGGTGGAGGTAGAGGCTGTTGGAGGTAGAGGCTGTGTCTCAGGAGGTAGAGGCTGGTGGAGGTAGAGGCTGTGTCTCAGGAGGTAGAGGCTGTGGAGGTAGAGGCTGTGTCTCAGGAGGTAGAGGCTGGCGGAGGTAGAGGCTGGTGGAGGTAGAGGCTGTGTCTCAGGAGGTAGAGGCTGTGTCTCAGGAGGTAGAGGCTGTCTCAGGAGGTAGAGGCTGGTGGAGGTAGAGGCTGTGTCTCAGGAGTTAGAGGCTGTGTCTCAGGAGGTAGAGGCTGGCGGAGGTAGAGGCTAGCGGAGGTAGAGACTGTGTCTCAGGAGGTAGAGGCTGTGTCTCAGGAGGTAGAGGCTGTGTCTCAGGAGGTAGAGGCTGGTGGAGGTAGAGGCTGTGTCTCAGGAGGTAGAGGCTGTGTCTCAGGAGGTAGAAGCTGGCGGAGGTAGAGGCTGGTGGAGGTAGAGGCTGTGTCTCAGGAGTAGAGGCTGTGTCTCAGGAGGTAGAGGCTGTGTCTCAGGAGGTAGAGGCTGTGTCTCAGGAGGTAGAGGCTGGTGGAGGTAGAGGCTGTGTCTCAGGAGGTAGAGGCTGTGTCTCAGGAGATAGAAGCTGTGTCTCAGGAGGTAGAGGCGGTGTCTCAGGAGGTAGAGGCTGTGTCTCAGGAGGTAGAGGCTGTATCTCAGGAGGTAGAGGCTGTGTCTCAGGAGGTAGAGGCTGTGTCTCAGGAGGTAGAGGCTGTGTCTCAGGAGGTAAAGGCTGAATGGGTGAATGAGTGGCCTTTGTAAAGTGCTTTGGAATTGTCCAGTGCTTTGGACTGATTATATAAGTCAGTCCATTTACCATTTATGTGCACCTGCTAAGGAAGGCTGTTTCCTTCTCAAGCTGTTTCTTTCAGGTTTCTCTTGAATGTTGTTAAGGAAACAGTGAGTGGTAGTTGAAGTGTCTCCCTGCCCTGTTCAGCAATGAGAGCTATACAATGACGTTTCCTGCTGACTCACTCTCAGAAACACGAATGGATGTAGGCGGTGAACCCTTCTAGAAGCTAATCAGACTAGAAAGAAACTGGACTGAGAAAAACACCCTTTTTGCCTACAATCTCCACGATAGAGACATTTTGTCTGAATTTGACGGCATTGTTTGATCATTTTGATAATGACGATTGTCGCCGCCAGTTAGATCAATCAATCACAGAGATATGAAATCCTGTAGTATTTCTACAAGCGCCTGGATAATCTCCCCAGGCCAGGACATTTCATTGTATCATAAACCATTGGCAATATGGCGTGAAGGAACAATAACAATGTTGGTGTACTGTCGTTGCTATGGCGCCGAGCTCTATTTAATATGGAAACATTGAAGCATCTGCTGTTCCATGGTGGCACCATCAGGGCTCAGTATGGGCCTGTCTTCTTTAAGGAAGATGGATGGTTTTGTTTTCATGACGGCATATTGTAGTGGAAAATGTGTTCCAGCATCACTGTGGACAAAGTCCTAGCACAGTAGCCCACACTAGCCTATCGGGTGGTCCCCCGTTGCCCAGTTGGTAGAGCATGGCGCTAACAACACTTATTAGGTGGGTTGTGGGTTTGATTCCCGCTGGGACCATACATACTAAAAAAAGAAAAAAGAATAATAATACATTAGACTTATTATGGCTTTTTTCTAGACACTCAAAGACACTTTACAAACTGAAAAGATTGAGTAATAAAATAAAAAGAAACCAAAAAATTGATAAAAGAAAGTATAGGGGTCTAATTCATTTTTGGATTTTTCTAAATCTAAGTGTCTTTGTAGGACAATCTACTCTGTATACTGCAATTACACCTAGATTTCGGGCGGAGAAGCGGCGAACAAGCAACTCGGTTGTTAAGTCGTGACGTGTTTCCGGGTCCAACGTTGGCTGAGGCGCTCTATGAAATGCCGCAGTAATAATAATAATTCATTATATTTTTAAAGCGCTTTTCCGAGGCTCAAAGATGCTGACAATATGGGAAAAACGGGAAAGTGCTGTGTCCCTTGTTGTATGAATAGATCCGATCTTGTATGAATAGATCCGAGTCTAAAAAACGATTGAACTGTCATTCTACCGCTTTAGTACTCTGGTACTCTGGTGTTTTAGTACTCTGGTACTCTGGTGCTTTAGTACACTGGTACTCTGGTGCTTTAGTACACTGGTACTCTGGTGCTTTAGTACACTAGTACTCTGGTGCTTTAGTACTCTGGTACTCTGGTGCTTTAGTACTCTGGTACTCTGGTGCTTTAGTACACTGGTACTCTGGTGCTTTAGTACACTGGTACTCTGGTGCTTTAGTACACTGGTACTCTGGTGCTTTAGTACTCTGGTACTCTGGTGCTTTAGTACACTGGTACTCTGGTGCTTTAGTACACTGGTACTCTGGTGCTTTAGTACTCTGGTGCTTTAGTACACTGGTACTCTGGTGCTTTAGTACTCTGGTACTCTGGTGCTTTAGTACACTGGTACTCTGGTGCTTTAGTACACTGGTACTCTGGTGCTTTAGTACTCTGGTGCTTTAGTACTCTGGTACTCTGGTGCTTTAGTACTCTGGTACTCTGGTGCTTTAGTACTCTGGTACTCTGGTGATTTAGTACTTTGATACTCTGGTGCAGGGAATTTTTTGTTTGGACGTCACATCGTGACGTCAGACTTAACAACCGAACAGTGTCCTCTCTAGACCGGCATTTTTTGAAAAGTGAAAATGTGTGCACTCACTGCAATGTAAGTCGCTTTGGATAGAAACGTCAGCTTAATGCGTTTCGTTGTCTGGTACAGTGCTCTGCAATTAGTTTATTAGTTTAGTTTATTAGTTTATTATATCGAGGACAATCCAAATACATGAACCATATAAAATACAGTAAAAAAGGCAGCGTTAGCCTAGTCGGCTAATTTTCAGCTGAAGTCCCCGGCCAGTTGCAACATGGCATCCTGAAAAGTAACGTCATTAGTTAAAATAAAACATTTAAATATTCTAAGAACACGTGGCTGAGACAAGGTACCCCAACATCACACTTGACAAAAAACACACGTAAGCAAGCTGAGGTGATTGAAGGGGCTACAACAAACACCACATACACACTTATGGGGGCAGCGACATTTCAAGCACATAGAAGCCACAGGACAATTACAGGCCACACAACATTAAGCACTTACAAACAGCAATACATTAAACAAAACAAAACATACAAATTATGGGGAGGCAGCACAGAGAGGGATTAATGAGGACAAGTATAGTTCTGTGTCAGCCAGGCTTTCATGTGTGTTGTGAAGGTGGAGTAAGTATGTATGTCTTTGAGTTGGTTGGGTAGTGAGTTCCAGTTTTCTATTGCTATCACTGAGAAGGATTGCTTACTGAAGGTGCTTTTCCTGAATGGAACTATAAGGTCGCCACGAGAGGTGCTTCTGGTGGGCCGTAAGCTGTGGTCACGCTGGTTTATGAAAGAGTTAAGCGGGGGAGGAGCTTTGTTATGCAGAATTTTATGGATGAGACAGATGTTTTTGTATTTGATGGTGTCTTCCCAGCTAAGGTATTTACATTTGTCTAGGATGGTACAGTAGTGTGTGCTGTTAGGCTTCTGGTCCATGACCTTAAGGGTCCGCTTGTATAGGGTGGCTAATGGCTTTAGGGAAGTGCTGTATGCATGGCCCCAGCTTGTCAAACAATATTTGAGGTGCGACATAATTGATGCGTCTGTAGGAGTTGGAGCGTACAAATGAAACGGAGACTTGGAGCCAGTATAAAGCCGACTGTGTCGGCGTTTATTTAACTGAAGACATAGCGCCCATAGCAACACAGAACACTTCCTTATATGTTACCTGTAACCCCATACGTCACACCCCAGTGACCGGCGTTAAAGTGCCCGCACACAATTCCCCATAACCAAACACACATGTGAATTATGTACATCATACATCATAGCATTGTCCGCTACAGACCTCCCCCCAGAATTCACCATAATTGAGAACAGTCACCATTGCGGATCACCCGTCCAAAACGGCTCCGTAAAACCGGAGCAGGGACTGAAAGCTCAACAGGGGTCTGCTTATGAGGGACAGCAGGTGTTTTTTTAGAGGCTTTGCGGTGGCGTGGGGGCATAGCTGGAGGGCGGCCCCGCCTCGGGGGCCGAGCCAACCCCACGGGCTGGTCCAGATCCACGTGAGCTGGCTTAAGTCTGTCCACTGAGATGTAATCTGGCTTACCCCCGATGTCCACCAGAAAAGCCTTGTCTCCAGCCTCCAGAACCCGAAACGGTCCGTCATAGGGCGGTTGAAATGGCCCTCGGTGGGCGTCATGGCGGATGAACACGTACTCTGCCGTTCGCAGGCAGGGTGGCATATATGACTGGGGTAGCCCATGCTGTGAGGTGGGTACAGGTGCGAAAGCCTTGGCCTTATCCAAAAACTCGGCTCGCTGTTTGAGCGCCGACCAAGGGACCGTGGCGTTGGGGACGAAATCCCCAGGAACCCGTAGCGGCTGTCCGTAGACCAGCTCGGCGGATGACGACCGAAGGTCTTCTTTAGGGGCGGTCCTAAGGCCCAACATGACCCACGGGAGCCTGTCGACCCAATCACTGTCCTTGAGGCTAGCCCGAAGTGCAGCTTTCATAGAACGATGAAACCGCTCACACAACCCGTTGGCCTGTGGGTGATATGCGGTAGTGCGGTGTAGCTTCATCCCCAGGCCTCCGGCAACCGCACTCCAGAGCTCAGACGTGAACTGTGGCCCCCGGTCAGAGGAGACGTCAGATGGAGCACCGAACCGGGCGACCCAAGTGCCAACGAACGCCCGAGCCACCTCAGCAGCCGTGGTAGATGATAGTGGAACGGCCTCCGGCCACCGTGTGGTTCTGTCGACCATTGTGAGGAGGTAGGTGAACCCATGAGAAGGTGGCAAAGGCCCCACCAGGTCCACATTGACATGATCAAACCTCCTTTCCGGCACTGAAAAATGTGCCAGAGGGGCCTTCGTATGTTGATGCACCTTAGAACGCTGGCACATGACACAGGCATCTGCCCACTTCTGAATGTCCTTTCTAAGCCCGTGCCAGACAAACTTAGCTGCCACCAGTTTTTGAGAAGCCTTCCTCCCTGGGTGGGACAGGCCATGAATAGCGTCGAAAACCTGTCGTCTCCACTCAAGGGGCACGACGGGCCGTGGCTGCCCAGTGGACATGTCACATAGGAGTGTGGTCCCGGTGTCGTCGAAGACCACGTCCTCCAACTTAAGCCCTGTGACAGCAGTCCTGAGGGCCTGAGCCTCTTGGTCAGAGGCCTGATCGCCTGCCATGCGGGCGTAGTCAATGCCCAGGTGAACCGCACTGGCGACCGCCCGTGAGAGGCAGTCAGCAACCTGGTTGTCCTTCCCTGCAACATGTTGGATGTCGGTCGTAAACTCAGAGATGAAGGACAGTTGGCGCTGCTGACGGGCAGACCATGGCTCTGAAACCTTCGCCATCGCGAATGTCAACGGCTTATGGTCCACGAAAGCTGTGAATGGCCTGGCCTCCAACAGAAAACGGAAGTGCCGAACGGCGAGGTAGAGGCCCAGGAGCTCCCGATCGAAGGTGCTGTATTTACGTTCGTTAGGGCGGAGCTGCCGGCTGAAAAAAGCGAGTGGCTGCCAAGCTCCCTTCACCCACTGCTCATGCACCGCCCCGACTGCATAGTCAGAAGCATCCGTGGTTACGGCAATCGGTGCATTCGGCGAGGGATGTGCCAGCATAGTTGCCCTAGCCAAAGCTCTCTTAGTCCCAGTGAAAGCATCGTCCATCTCCACCGACCAGCCGATGATGTGCTTGGCGGTCTTGCCTTTAAGAGCCTCATACAAGGGCCGCATGAACCAGGCTGCTCGGGGAACAAAGCGGTGGTAAAAGTTCACCATGCCTAAAAATTCCTGCAGGGCCTTGATTGTGAGTGGACGTGGAAAATCCACGATAGCGTTCACTTTTGAGGGCAGGGGCACTGCCCCGTCGTTAGTGATGCGGTGTCCAAGGAAATCAATTGACGTCAGTCCGAACTGGCATTTGGCTGGATTGATGATCAGGCCATGCTGGTTAAGCCTTTCAAAGAGAGTTCTTAAATACGACACATGCTCTGCCATGGAAGCGCTGGCGATAAGAATGTCGTCCAGATAAACGAACAGGAATGGCAGGTCCCTAAGCACGGTGTCCATCAGCCGCTGAAAAGCCTGTGCCGCGTTTTTAAGACCGAACGGCATACGGAGGAACTCAAAAAGGCCGAATGGGGTGATCACTGCTGTTTTCGGGACGTCCTGTGAATGGACAGGAACCTGGTGATAGCCACGAACTAGGTCCACCTTAGAGAACACCAACCTCCCCGCCAGTCGGGCAGAAAAATCCTGAATGTGTGGGATTGGGTAACGGTCAGGGGTCGTAATGTCATTGAGACGGCGGTAATCGCCACATGGACGCCACCCACCACCAGGTTTTGGGACGATATGTAGTGGAGAAGCCCAGGGGCTGTTTGACCGGCGAATAATGCCAAGCCGCTCCATGGTGTCGAACTCCGCCTTAGCAACGTCGAGCTTAGCTGGATCCAGGCGCCGGGCACGAGCATAGACTGGTGGTCCAGTAGTGGCGATGTAATGCTCAACCCCATGCTTAGTGGAGGCTGACGAGAAAGTGGGCTCCGTAAGACTCGGGAACTCAGCTAAGAGGCGGGAAAACACATCAGCAGCAGAAAGAGCACTAGACAGTCTTGTCGTGCCCGTACCACTGAGTGCACATGCGAGGGAACTAAAAGTTTCTGCGTTGATGAGTCGTCGGTTCTTGACGTCCACCAAAAGGCCATTAGCGCAGAGGAAGTCGGCGCCAAGAAGGGGAGTAGACACAGTAGCCGTAATAAATTCCCAGTTAAAACGCTGTCCTCCGAAGCACAGTGGTATTTTCCTCATCCCAAACGTGCGGATGGGGCTGCCATTGGCAGCTTCTAGAATGGGGCCATGTTTATCGCTCTGGATCTCTATCCGTGATGCAGGCAGGACGCTCAGCTGAGCCCCTGTGTCACAGAGGAACCGCCGTCCCGAAACTGTGTCAGTAATGAACAACAAGCTACCTGAACGGCCGACACTCATGGCAGCTATCGAGCGCCGGCCCTGGCATTTCCCGATGCCTCAAAGTTGCACGGGGGGCGGCACCTCCTAGCTTTGGAGCCATATTGTGCATGGTAGTAACACAGGCCTGTGTCCTGCTGCCGTCGGCCCACAGCGGCCACCTCCACTGTGTCTCCAGGCCACGATGGGTTAACACTGGCTGAACCTCGAATTGTCATGCTGCACCGTTGCACACCAACAGAAAAAAACTTATCTGCCTCTCTAGCCAAAGCACGGCTATCCTTAGTAATGGTATTAGCTAATGCAGCCCGAACCTGTAATGGTAGCTGTTGCAAGAATAGTTCATTAAAAAGAAAACACGGTCTATGATCCCCTAGAAGAGCTAGCATATAGTCCATCAACTCTGAGGGTTTAGCATCGCCGAGGCCGGGCAGAGAGAGTAACTGGCGGGCACGTTCAGATTCAGTTAAAGTAAAAGTCTCTAGTAAGTACGCCTTTAATGCTCCATATTTATTGTGCTCAGGAGGCTGCTCGAGAATACTCACAACCCTGGCTGCTGTCGAGCTCCCGAGAGCAGAGACGACATAGTAGTATTTCGTAATGTCCGTGGTAATTCCTTTAAGCACGAACTGTGCCTCCGTCTGAGCAAACCACACTTTTGGCTGTTTCTCCCAGAACTCAGGCAACTTCATAGCGACAGCGTTCATCGCAGCCGGTGCGTTATCCATAATTGAAAAAACAAAAACAATATAATCCTTGGAAAGCGTCCCAAAGCGACGTCAGGGTCACCACTGTAGGAGTTGGAGCGTACAAATGAAACGGAGACTTGGAGCCAGTATAAAGCCGACTGTGTCGGCGTTTATTTAACTGAAGACATAGCGCCCATAGCAACACAGAACACTTCCTTATATGTTACCTGTAACCCCATACGTCACACCCCAGTGACCGGCGTTAAAGTGCCCGCACACAATTCCCCATAACCAAACACACATGTGAATTATGTACATCATACATCATAGCATTGTCCGCTACACGTCCATATATAGTCTGGCAGCACTCATGGTCAGTGAGCTTCTGATGTACCTGAAGTTTGCCAGGCAATGACAATAAAGTTGAATCTAATCTAATCTAAATTAATCTAATCTAAATCTGCCCTATATATATTATATTGGGTTTTGATCGTGGACGCAACAGAGGCGACGAACCGAGTAGCCTCAGGAAACACGGTGACGTTATGAAACGCAGCATTGCCAAAACGCCAGATGTGTTGAACAGAAGCGTCTGCTCAGCAGAGAAGACAGATTAGATCAGATTACCTCTGCCTCCTATTGATTACAGAGTGATCTTGTTTTCCTCCCCTTTTAGTTGGCTTGCCTACGACCGTCCCGGTTTCCATGGGAACTACGCGGTCATGGAGGGAGGTGGCGCCACCACAGCGGGGCCGGGTCGTCCCCAGGTCACCTGCGTGAGGTCACTGAGACCCCTCAGAAGGGTAAGTCTTGGAAAGGTGACGTCCGACTCTGGGGTGGTTTGTCCTCCAGGTTTGGCTCAGTTCTACTGACGACACCACTGTGTTTTTACTTGTGTTGTGGAGTGGTTAGGCCACACAAGTGCCCGC